>NC_029776.3:35212423-35249065 GCF_000817695.3 Arachis duranensis | reverse complement strand
ATAAACCCTAAACCCTAAATCCAAAACCATAAACCATAAACCATAACCCTAATCGAAAAACCCAAAACCCAAAACCCTAAACCTTAAACCCTGAACCCTAAATCATAAACCTTAAACCATAAAACATAAACCCTAAACCATAAAACCTAAACCCTAAACCTTAAACCCAAAACCCTAAACCCTAATACCTAAACCATAATCCATAAACCCGAAACCGAAAACACTAAACCCTAAACCATAAACCATAAATCCTAAACCCCAAACCATAAAACCTAAAACCTAAACCCAAAACCCAAAACCCTAAACCCAAAACCCAAAACCCAACACCCTAAACTCTAAACCCTAAATCCTAAACCCTAAATCATAGGCCCTAAACCCAAAACCCAAAACCCAAAACCCTAAACCAAAACACTAAACCCAAAACCCAAAATCCTAAACCTTAAACCATAAACCATAAACCCGAAACCCTAAACCATAAACCCTAAACCCTAAACCATAAACCGCAAACCCTAAACCATGAACCCTAAACCCTAAAAGCTAAACCCAAACCCCAAAACCTTGCTCTAAACCATAAACACAAGACCACAAACACAAAACCCGAAAACACAAACCCTAAACCCTTAACCCTAATCCACAAACACTAAATCATAAACCATAAGGCCTTAACCCTAAACCATGAACCATAAACCGTAACCCTAAACTATAAACCTAAAACCCTAAACCAAAACCCTGAACCCTGAACCCTGTACCCTAAATTTTAAACCCTAAACCGTAAACCCTAAACCATAAAACATAAACCCTAAACTGTAAATCAAAAACTCTAAACCCTAATCCCTAAACAATAACCCATAAACCCGAAATAAAAAATCGTAAACCCTAAACCCTAAACTATAAACCCTAAACCATAAACCATAAACCCAAAACCCTACACCCAAAACCCTAAACCCGTAAACCCTAAACCCTAAACCATAAACCCTAAACCCCGAACCGTAAACCAAAAACCTTAAATGCTAAACTCCAAACACTAAACCCTAAACCCAAATCATAAACCCTAAATCATAAACAATAAACCCAAAACCTCAACCATAAAACCGAAACCATAACCCTAAAGCCTAAACCCAAACCTAAACACTAAACCCTAATCAGTAAACCCTAAACCCTAAACTCAAAACCATAAAACCTAAACCATAAACCATAAACCCTAAACCCCAAACCCTAAACCCTAAATAATAAACCAAAAAACCCTAAACATTTAACCCTAAACCCTAAACAATAAACATTAAACCCTAAATCCTAAACCATAAACCCTAAACCTTAAACCCGAAATCATAAATCCTAAACCATAAACCCTAAACCATAAACTCTAAACCCTAAACCCTAAACCCTAAACCATAAACTATAAACCCAAAACCTCAACCATAAAACCGAAACCATAAACCCTAAACCCTAAACCCAAACCTAAACACTAAACCCTAATTAGTAAACGCTAAACCCTAAACCCAAAACCCTAAACCCAAAACCATAAACCATAAACCCTAAACCCTAAACCATAAACCCTAAAACCCAAACCCTAAACCCTAAATCATAAACAAAAAAACCCTAAACATTTAACCCTAAACCCTAAACCATAAACACTAAACCCTAAACCATAAACCATAAACCCTAAACCTAAAACCCTAAACCATAACCCCAAAATCCTAAACCCTAAACCATAAACCATGGACACTAAACCCTAAACCCAAAACCCAAAACCCAAAACCCTAAACAATAAACCCTAAACCATAAACCCTAAACCATAAATCATAAACCCTAAACCCTAAACTCTAAAACCTAAACCCTAAACCCTAAACCCTAAGCCCTAAACTTGAAACCACAAACCCTAAACCCAAAACACCACCCCACAAACACAAAACCCTAAACCCTAAACTACAAACCCTAAATAATAAATCCTAAACCCTAAACCCCAAACCATATACTCTAAACTATAAACCATAAACCCTAAACCCTAAACCCTAAACCATAAAACCTAACCATAAACCTTAAACCATAAACCCAAAACCCTAAACCATAAACCTTGAACCCTAAACCATAGACCATAAACCCTAAACCCAAAACAATCAACCCTAAACCCTAGACCCTAGACCCTAAATCATAAACCATAAACACGAATCCCCAACCATAAAACCAAAACCCTAAACCCTAAACCATACACCCTAAACCCTAAACCCAAAACCCAAAACCCTAAACCGTACACCATAAACCCTAAATTCTAAACCATAAACCCTAAATCCCAAACCCTAAACCCTAAATCCTAAACTAAAAAACCTAAATATTAAACCATAAACCCTAAACCATGAACCATAAATACTAAACCCTAAACCAAAAACTATAAACCAAAAACCCAAAACCCTAAACCATAAACCCAAAATCCTAAATCCTAAACCCTAAACCATAGACACTAAACCTTAAACCCAAAACTCAAAACCCTGAACCAAAAACCATAAACCCTAAACCACAAACCCTAAACCCTAAACCATAAATCATAAACCCTAAACCCTAAACCCTAAACCCTAAACCATAAACCCAAAACCCGAAACCATAAGCCCTAAACCACAAACCTTAAACCCTAAACACTAAGCCCAAAACCTGAAACCCCAACCCCTAAACCATAAACACTACCCCACAAATACAAAACCATAAAACATAAACACTAAACCTTAAACCCTAAATCATAAATCCAAAACCATAAACCCTAAACCATAAACTATAAACCACAAACACTAAACCATAAAACTTAAACCCTAAACCCTGAACCTCAAATGATAAACCCAAAATTATAAACCATAAACCTTAAACCCTAAACCCTAAATGATAAACCCTAAACCATAAACTCTAAACCCTAAACCCTAAACCCTAAACCCTAAACCATAAACCATAAACCCAAAACCTCCACCATAAAACTGAAACCATAAACCCTAAAGCCTAAACCCAAACCAAAACACTAAACCCTAATTAGTAAACCCTAAACCCTAAACCCAAAACCATAAACCCAAAACCATAAACCATAAACCCTAAACCCTAAACCATAAACCCTAAAACCTAAACCCTAAACCTTAAATCATAAACCAAAAAACCCTAAACATTTAACCATAAACCCTAAACCATAAACACTAAACCCTAAACCATAAACCTAAACCCTAAACCAAAAACCCTAAACCATAACACCAAAATCCTAAACCCTAAACCAAAAACCATAGACACTAAACCCAAAACCCAAAACCCAAAACCCTAAACCCTAAACAATAAACCCTAAACCCTAAACCATAAACCCTAAACCATAAATCATAAACCCTAAACCCTAAACTCTAAAACCTAAACCCTAAACCCTAAACCCTAAGCCCTAAACATGAAACCACAAACCCTAAATCCTAAACACCACCCCACAAACACAAAACCTTAAAACAAAACCCTAACCCCTAAACCATAAACCACAAACCCTAAATAATAAATCCTAAACCCTAAACCCCAAACCATATACTCTAAAATATAAACCATAAACCCTAAACCCTAAACCCTAAACCATAAAACCTAACCATAAACCCTAAACCATGAACCCAAAACCCAAAAACCCTAAACCTAAACCCTAAATCCTAAACCCTAAACCCTAAACCCTAAACCCTAAACCATAAACACTAAACCCAAAACCATAAACCCAAAACCCGAAACCATAAGCCCTAAACCCTAAACCATAAACCCTAAAACCTAAACCCAAAACCCTTAAACCCTAAACCATAAACCATAAACCCTAACCCTAAACGATAAACCCTAAACCCTAAACCCTAAACCTTGAACCCTAAATAAAAACCCTAAACCATAAACCATAAATCTTAAACCATAAAACTTAAACCCTAAATCGTAAACCCAAAACCATAAACACTAATCCCTAAACCATAACCCCTAAACCAGAAACCGAAAACCCTAAACCCTAAATCCTAAACGCTAAACCATACACCCAAAACCCTAAACCCTAAAACCTAAACCAAAAACCCAAAACCCTAAACCCAAAACATTAAACCTTAAACATTAAATCCTAAACCCTAAACCATAGACCCTAAACCCTAAACCCAAAACACTAAACCTTAAACCGTAAACCCTAAAACATAAACACTAAACCCAAAACCCGAAATCCTAAACTTTAAACCTTAAACTACAAACCCTAAACCCTAAACGATAGAACCTAAACACTAATCCATAAACACTAAACCATGAACCTTAAACGCTAAAGGCTAAACCCAAACATCAAAACCCTAAACTCTAAACCTTAAACACAACCCCACAAACACAAAACCATAAAACACAAACCCTAAACCCTAAACCCTAATCCACAAAAACTAAATCAAAAACCCTAAGACCTAAACCCTAAACCATAAACCATAAACCCTAAGCCCTAAACCAAAAATCATAAACCCTAAACCGTAAATGATAAACCCTAAACCCTAAACCATAACCCATAAACCGCAAACCTTAAACCCTAATTCCTAAACCAAAAAAGCTAAACATTAAACCCTAAACCCTAAACCATAAACACTAAACCATGAACCATAAACACTAAACCCTAAATCATAAACCATAAACCAAAAACCCAAAACACTAAACCATAAACCCAAAATCCTAAACCCTAAACCCTAAACCATAGACAATAAAACTTAAACACAAAACCCTAAATCCTGAACCATAAACCATAAACTCTAAATAATAAACCCTAAACCTTAAACCATAAATCATAAACCCTAAACTCTAAACCCTAAAGCATAAACCCAAAACTCTAAACAATAAGCCCTAAACCACAAACCTTAAACACTAAACCCCTAAGCCCTAACCCTAAAACCCCAAACCCTAAACCTTAAACAGCACCCAACAAATATAAAACCATAAAACACAAACCCTAAACCCTAAACACTAAACCATAAACCCTAAACCCTAAACCCCACACCATAAACTCTAAACCATAATCCATAAACGCTAAACCATAAACCCCAAACCATAAAACCTAGCCATAAACCATAAACCCAAAACCCTAAACCCTGAACCCTAAACCCTAAACAATTGACCATAAACCCAAAACCTAAAACCATAAACCCTAAACCCTATACCATACACCACAAACCCTAAACCATGAACCCTAAACCCTAAACCCTAAACTATAAACCCTAAACCACAAACCATAAACCCTAAACCCTAAACCCAAAACCCAAAACCCTAAACCATAAACCCTAACACTAAACCATAAACCCTAAACCCCAAACCGTAAACCATAAACCGTAAATGCTAAACTCCAAACCCTAAACCCTAAACCCAAATCAATAATCCTAAACCATAAACCATAAACCCAAAACCTCAACCATAAAACCAAAACCATAAACCCTAAACCCTAAACCCAAACCTAAACACTAAACCCTAATCAGTAAACCCTAAACCTTAAACCCAAAACCATAAACCCTAAACCATAAACCATAAACCCTAAACCATAAAACCTAACCAAAAACCCTAAACCCAAAACCCTAAACCCTGAACCCTAAACCCTAAACAAATGACCATAAACCCAAAACCTAAAACCATAAACCATAAACCCTAAACCATACACCACAAACCCTAAACCATGAACCCTAAACCCTAAACCCTAAACCATACCCCACAAACACAAAACCATAAACCCTAAGGCCTAAAGCCTAAAGCCTAAACCATAAACCATAAACCATAAACCCTAAACCATAAACAATAAAACCAAAACCCTAAACCATAAACCCTAATTCCAAAACCCTAATCCCAAAACCCTAAACCATAAAACCGAACCTTAAACCCTAAACCTTAGGACATAAACCCTATAACCTAAATCCTAAAACATAAACCCTAAACCCAAAACACTAAACCATAAACCCTAAACCATAAAGCTTAAACCCTAAATAGAAAACCATAAATCATAAAACCTAAACCCTAAACCCGAAACCATAAACCCAAAACCCTAAACACTACGCCCTATACGGTAAACCTTAAACCCTAAACCATAAACACGACCCCACAAACACAAAACCTTAAAATACAAATCCTAAACCCTAAACCACAAACCCTAAACAATAAACCTGAAACCCTAAACCTCAAACCATAAACCCTAAACCATAAACCATAAACCCTAAACCCTAGTCCCTAAACACAACCATAAACCAAAAGGCCTAAAGCCTAAAGCCTAAACCCTAAATCCAAAACCATAAACCATAAACCATAACCCTAATCCAAAAACCCAAAACCCAAGACCCTAAACCTTAAACCCTGAACCCTAAATCATAAACCTTAAACCATAAAACATAAACCTTAAACCATAAAACCTAAACCCTAAACCTTAAACCCAAAACCTTAAACCCTAAAACCTAAACCATAACCCATAAACCCGAAACCGAAAACACTAAACCCTAAACCATAAACTATAAATCCTAAACCCCAACCCATAAAACCTAAAACCTGAACCCAAAACCTAAACCCAAAACCCAAAACGCAACACCCTAAACTCTAAACCCTAAATCCTAAACCCTAAATCATAGGCCCTAAACCCAAAACCCAAAACCCAAAACCCTAAACCAAAACACTAAACCCAAAACCCAAAATCCTAAACCTTAAACCATAAACCATAAACCCGAAACCCTAAACCAAAAACCCTAAACCCTAAACCATAAACCGCAAACCCTAAACCCTAAAAGCTAAACCCAAACCCCAAAACCTTGCTCTAAACCATAAACACAAGACCACAAACACAAAACACGAAAACACAAACCCTAAACCCTTAACCCTAATCCACAAATACTAAATCATAAACCCTAAGGCCTTAACCCTAAACCATGAACCATAAACCGTAACCCTAAACAATAAACCTAAAACCCTAAACCACAAACCCTGAACCCTGAACCCTGTACCCTAAATCTTAAACCCTAAACCGTAAACCCTAAACCATAAAACATAAACCCTAAACTGTAAATCAAAAACTCTAAACCCTAATCCCTAAACCATAACCCATAAACCCGAAATCAAAAATCGTAAACCCTAAACCCTAAACTATAAACCCTAAACCATAAACCATAAACCCAAAACCCTACACCCAAAACCCTAAACCCTAAACCCTAAACCCTAAACCATAAACCCTAAACCCCGAACTGTAAACCAAAAACCATAAATGCTAAACTCCAAACACTAAACCCTAAACCCAAATCATAAACCCTAAATCATAAACAATAAACCCAAAACCTCAAGCATAAAACCGAAACCATAAACCCTAAACCCTAAACCCAAACTTAAACACTAAACCCTAATCAGTAAACCCTAAACCCTAAACTCAAAACCATAAAACCTAAACCATAAACCATAAACCCTAAACCCCAAACCCTAAACCCTAAATCATAAACCAAAAAACCCTAAACATTTAACCCTAAACCATAAACAATAAACATTAAACCCTAAATCCTAAACCATAAACCCTAAACCTTAAACCCTAAATCATAAATCCTAAACCATAAACCCTAAACCATAAACTATAAACCGTAAACCCTAAACCCTAAACCATAAACCATAAACCCAAAACCTCAACCATAAAACCGAAACCATAAACCCTAAATCCTAAACCCAAACCTAAACACTAAACCCTAATTAGTAAACGCTAAATCCTAAACCCAAAACCCTAAACCAAAAACCATAAACCATAAACCCTAAACCCTAAACCATAAACCCTAAAACCCAAACCCTAAACCCTAAATCATAAACAAAAAACCTCTAAACATTTAACCCTAAACCCTAAACCATAAACACTAAACCCTAAACCATAAACTCTAAACCCTAAACCTAAAACCCTAAACCATAACCCCAAAATCCTAAACCCTAAACCATAAACCATAGACACTAAACCCTAAACCCAAAACCCAAAACCCAAAACCCTAAACAATAAACCCTAAACCATAAATCATAAATCCTAAACCCTAAACTCTAAAACCTAAACCCTAAACCTTAAACCCTAAGCCCTAAAATTGAAACCACAAACCCTAAACCCTAAACACCACCCCACAAACACAAAACCCTAAACCCTAAACTACAAACCCTAAATAATAAATGCTAAACCATAAACCCCAAACCATATACTCTAAACTATAAACCATAAACCCTAAACCCTAAATCCTAAACCATAAAACCTAACCATAAACCCTAAACCATAAACCCAAAACCCTAAACCATAGACCATAAACCCTAAACCCAAAACAATCAACCCCAAACCCTAGACCCTAAACCCTAAATCATAAACCATAAACACGAATCCCCAACCATAAAACCAAAACCCTAAACCCTAAACCCTAAATCCTAAACCCTAAACCATACACCCTAAACCCTAAACCCAAAACCCTAAACCCTAAACCGTAAACCATAAACCCTAAATTCTAAACCATAAACCCTAAACCCAAAACCCTAAACCTAATGTCCTAAACTAAAAAACCTAAATATTAAACCCTAAACACTAAACCATGAACCATAAATACTAATACCTAAACCAAAAACTATAAACCAAAAACCCAAAACCCTAAACCATAAACCAAAAATCCTAAATCCTAAACCCTAAACCATAGACACTAAACCTTAAACCCAAAACTCAAAACCCTGAACCAAAAACCATAAACCCTAAACCATAAACCATAAACCCTAAACCATAAATCATAAACCCTAAACCCTAAACCCTAAACCATAAACCCAAAACCCGAAACCATAAGACCTAAACCACAAACCTTAAACCCTAAACACTAAGCCCTAAACCTGAAACCCCAACCCCTAAACCATAAGCACTACCCCACAAATACAAAACCATAAAACACAAACACTAAACCTTAAACCCTAAACCCTAAACCCTAAACCCCAAACCATAAACTCTAAACTATAATGCATAAACCCTAAACCATAAACCCTAAACCATAAACCCTAAACCACAAAACCTAAACCTAAACCGTAAACCCAAAACCCTAAACTCTGAACCCTAAACCCTAAACCCTAAATCATATACCCTAAACTATAGGCCATAAACCCAAAACCCCAAAACCATAAACCCTAAACCATACACCACAAACCCTAAACCCTAAACCCTAAATCCTAAACCATAAACCCTAAACACAAGCCCACAAACACAAAATCCTAAAACACAAACTCTAAACCATAAACCCTAATCTACAAACACTAAACCATAAACCCTAAGGCCTAAACCCTAAACCCGAAACCCTTAACCCAAATCCATAAACCATAAACCCTAACCATAAACCGTAAACTTAAAACCGTAAACCCTAAACCCTAAACCCTGAACCCTAAATCATAAACCATAAACCATAAACCTTAAACCCAAAACCTTAAACCTAAACCCTAAACTGTAAACCCAAAACCCTAAATGATAATCCTTAAACCATAACCCATAAACCTGAAACCGAAAACCCTAAACCCTAAACCCTAAACCCTTAACCATAAACCCTAAACCATAAACTATAGAACCTAAATCCCAAAACCCAAACCCAAAACCCTAGACCCAAAACCCAAAACCCAAAACCTTAAACCTAGAACCCTAAACCCTAAACCCTAAACCCTAAACCCTAAATTGTAAACACAAAACACTAAACCATAATCCCTAAACCATATCTCATAAACCCTATACCTTAAATCCTAAACCCTAAACCATAAACCTTAAACCATAAACCATAAAACATAAAACCTAAACCCAAAACCCAAAAACCCTAAACCTGAAACCGAAAACCCTAAACCTGAAACTGAAAACCCTAAACCATAAACAATAAACCCTAAACCCTAAACCATAAAACCTAAACCCTAAACCATAAACCAGATACCCTAAACCATGAACCCTAAAGCCTAAAAGCTAAACCCAAACCCCAAATCCTTAACTCTAAACCCTAAACACAACCCTACAAACACAAAACCCTAAAACACAAACCATAAATCCTAAACCTTAATCCACAAACAAGACACCATAAACCCTAAACCCTAAACACTAAACCATAAATCTTAAACCCACAAACACTAAACCCTAAATCCTAAACCCTAAACCAAAAACCATAAATAATAAACCCTAAAGCCTAACCCCCAAACCATAAATTCTAAACCATAAACCCTAAACCCTAAACCCTAAACCATAAAACCTAACCATAAACCCTAAACCCAAAACCCTAAACCCTAAACCTTAAACCCTAAACCCTAAACCATAGACAATAAACCCTAAACCCAAAAACCCTAAACCCTAAACCCTAAACCCTAAACCCTAAACCCTAAACCCTAAACCCTAAACCATAAACCCTAAACCCTAAACCAAAAATCATAAACCCTAAACCGTAAACCATAAACCCTAAACCCTAAACCATAAACCATAAACCCCGAACCCTAAACCCTAAATCCTAAACCAAAAAATCTAAACATTAAACCCTAAACCCTAGACCATAAACACTAAACCATGAACCATAAACACTAAACCATAAACCCAAAATCCTAAACCCTAAACCCTAAACCATAGACACTAAAACTTAAACACAAAACCCTAACCCTGAACCATAAACCATAAACACTAAACAATAAACCCTAAACCATAAACCATAAATCATAAACACTAAACTCTTAACCCTAAACCATAAACCCAAAACCCTAAACAATAAGCCCTAAACCACAAACCTTAAACCCTGAAACCCCAAACCCTAAACCTTAAACAGCACCCCACAAATATAAAACCATAAAACACAAACCCTAAACCCTAAACACTAAACCATAAACCCTAAACCCTAAACCCCAAACCATAAACTCTATACCATAATCCATAAACGCTAAACCATAAACACTAAACCATAAAACCTAACCATAAAACCTAAACCCTAAACCATACACCACAAACCCTAAACCATGAACCCTAAACTATAAACCCTAAACCACAAACCATAAACCCTAAACCCTAAACCCAAAACCCTAAACCCTAAACCCTAAACACTAACCTTAAACCATAAACCATAAACCCCAAACCGTAAACCATAAACCTTAAACGCTAAACTCCAAACCATAAACCCTAAACCCAAATCATAAATCCTAAACCATAAACCATAAACCCAAAACCTCAACCATAAAACCTCAACCATAAAGCCTAAACCCTATACCCAAACCTAAACACTAAACCCTAATCAGTAAACCCTAAACCTTAAACCCAAAACCCTAAACCATAAACCATAAACCATAAACCTTAAACCCTAAACCCCAAACCCTAAACCCCAAACCCTAAACCCTAAACCCTAAATCATAAACCAAAAAACCCTAAACATTTAACCCGAAACCCTAAACCATAAACATTAAACCCTAAATCCTAAACCATAAACACTAAACCCTAAACCCTAAATCATAAATCCTAAACCATAAACCCTAAACCATAAACTCTAAACCCTAAACCCTAAACCCTAAACCATAAACCATAAACCAAAAACCTCAACCATAAAACCGAAACCATAAACCCTAAACCCTAAACCCAAACCTAAACACTAAACCCTAATCAGTAAACCCTAAACCCTAAGCCCAAAACCATAAACCCAAAACAATAAACCATAAACCCTAAACCCTAAACCATAAACCCTGAAACCCAAACCCTAAACCCTTAATCATAAACCAAAAAACCCTAAACATTTAAACCCTAAACCCTACACCATAAACACTAAACCCTAAACCATAAACCCTAAACCCTAAACCCAAACACTAAACCATAACCCCAAAATCCTAAACCCTAAACCATAAACCATAGACATTAAGCCCTAAACCCAAAACCCAAAACCCTAAACCCTAAACAATAAACCCTAAACCATAAACCCTAAACCCTAAACCATAAATCATAAACCCTAAACCATAAACTCTAAAACCTAAACCCTAAACCCTAAACCCTAAGCCCTAAACTTGAAACCACAAACCCTAAACCCTAAACACCACCCCACAAACACAAAACCCTAAAACACAAACCCTAAACCCTAAACTCTAAACCACAAACCCTAAATAATAAACCCTAAATCCTAAACCCCAAACCATAAACTCTAAACTATAAATCATAAACCCTAAATCCTAAACCCTAAACCATAAAACCTAACCATAAACCCTAAACCATAAACCCAAAACCCTAAACCATAAACCTTAAACCCTAAACCATAGACCATAAACCCTAAACCCAAAACCATCAACCCTAAACCATAAACTCTAAATCCTAAATCATAAACCATAAACCCAAATCCCCAACCAAAAACCAAAACCCTAATCCCTAAACCCTAAACCCTAAACCCTAAACCATACACCCTAAACCCTAAACCTAAAACCATAAACCCTAAACCGTAAATAATAAACCCTAAATTCTAAACCATAAACCCTAAACCCCAAACCCTAAACCTAATGTCCTAAACTAAAAAACCTAAATATTAAACCCTAAACACTAAACCATGAACCATAAATACTAATACCTAAACCATAAACTATAAACCAAAAACCCAAAACCCTAAACCATAAACCCAAAATCCTAAACCCTAAACCCTAAAACATAGACACTAAACCTTAAACCCAAAACCCAAAACCCTGAACCATAAACCATAAACCTTAAACCATAAACCCTAAACCCTAAACCATAAATCATAAATCCTAAACCCTAAATCATAAACCATAAACCTAAAACACGAAACCATAAGCCCTAAACCACAAACGTTAAACCCTAAACACTAAGCCCTAATCCTGAAACCCCAACCCCTAAACCATAAACACCACCCTACAAATACAAAACCATAAAACACAACCCCTAAACCTTAAACCCTAAACCATAAACCCTAAACTACAAACCATAAACTCTAAACCATAATCCATAAACCCTAAACTATAAACCCTAAACCCTAAACCCTAAATCATATACCCTAAACCATAGGCCATAAACCCAAAACACAAAACCATAAACCCTAAACCCTAAACCATACACCACAAACCTAAACCATGAACCCTAAACCCAAAACCCTAACCCTAAACACAAGCCCACAAACACAAAATCCTAAAACACAAACTCTAAACCCGAAACCCTAATCTACAAACACTAAACCATAAACCCTAAGGCCTAAACCCTAAACCCGAAACCCTTAACCCAAATCCATAAACCATAAACCCTAACCCTAAACCATAAACCCAAAACCGTAAACCGTAAACCCTAAACCCTAAACCCTAAATCATAAACCCTAAACCTTAAACCTTAAACCTTAAACCTAAACCCTAAACCATAAACCCAAAACCATAAACAATAAGCCATAAACCACAAACCTTAAACCCTGAAACCCCAAACCCTAAACCTTAAACAGCACCCCACAACTATAAAACCATAAAACACAAACCCTAAATCCTAAACACTAAACCATAAACCCTAAACCCTAAACCCCAAACCATAAACTCTAAACCATAATCCATAAACGCTAAACCATAAACACTAAACCATAAAACCTAACCATAAACCCTAAACACTAAACCATACACCACAAACCCTAAATCATGAACACTAAACCCTAAACCCTAAACTATAAACCATAAACCACAAACCCTAAACCCTAAACCCTAAACCCAAAACCCTGAACCCTAAACCCTAAACCCTAACCCTAAACCATAAACCCTAAACCCCAAACCGTAAACCATAAACCTTAAATGCTAAACTCCAAACCCTAAACCCTAAACCCAAATCATAAATCCTAAACCATAAACTATAAACCCAAAACCTCAACCATAAAACCTCAACCATAAAGCCTAAACCCTATACCCAAACCTAAACACTAAACCCTAATCAGTAAACCCTAAACCTTAAACCCAAAACCATAAACCCTAAACCATAAACCATAAACCTTAAACCATAAACCAAAAACCCTAAACCCCAAACCCTAAACCCTAAATCATAAACCAAAAAACCCTAAACATTTAACCCGAAACCCTAAACCATAAACATTAAACCCTAAATCCTAAACCATAAACACTAAACACTAAACCCTAAATCATAAATCCTAAACCATAAACCCTAAACCATAAACTCTAAACCCTAAACCCTAAACCCTAAACCATAAACCAAAAACCTCAACAATAAAACCGAAACCATAAACCCTAAACCCTAAACCTAAACCTAAACACTAAACCCTAATCAGTAAACCCTAAACCCTAAACCCAAAACAAAACCCAAAACAATAAACCATAAACCCTAAACCCTAAACCATAAACCCTAAAACACAAACCCTAAACCCTTAATCATAAACTAAAAAACCCTAAACATTTAACCCTAAACCCTAAACCATAAACAATAAACCCTAAACCATAAACCCTAAACCCTAAACCCAAAACACTAAACCATAACCCCAAAATCCTAAACCCTAAACCATAAACCATAGACACTAAGCCCTAAACCCAAAACCCAAAACCCTAAACCCTAAACAATAAACCCTAAACCATAAACCATAAACCCTAAACCATAAATCATAAACCCTAAACTATAAACTCTAAAACCTAAACCCTAAACCCTAAACCCTAAACCTTAAGCCTTAAACTTGAAACCACAAACCCTAAACCCTAAACACCACCCCACAAACACAAAACCCTAAAACACAAACCCTAAACCCTAAACCCTAAACCACAAACCCTAAATAATAAACCCTAAACCCTAAACCCCAAACCATAAACTCTAAACTATAAACCATAAACCCTAAATCCTAAACCCTAAACCATAAAACCTAACCATAAACCCTAAACCATAACCCCAAAACCCTAAACCATAAACCTTAAACCCTAAACCATAGACCATAAACCCTAAACCCAGAACCATCAACCCTAAACCATAAACTCTAAATCCTAAATCATAAACCATAAACCCAAATCCCCAACCAAAAACCAAAACCCTAATCCCTAAACCCTAAACCCTAAACCCTAAACCATACACCCTAAACCCTAAACCTAAAACCATAAACCCTAAACCGTAAATAATAAACCCTAAATTCTAAACCATAAACCCTAAACCCCATACCCTAAACCTAATGTCCTAAACTAAAAAACCTAAATATTAAACCCTAAACACTAAACCATGAACCATAAATACTAAACCCTAAACCATAAACTATAAACCAAAAACCCAAAACCCTAAACCATAAACCCAAAATCCTAAACCCTAAACCCTAAAACATAGACACCAAACCTTAAACCCAAAACCCAAAACCCTGAACCATAAACCATAAACCCTAAACCATAAACCCTAAACCCTAAACACCCCCCCACAAACACAAAACCCTAAAACACAAACCCTAAACCCTAAACCCTAAACCACAAACCCTAAATAATAAACCCTAAACCCTAAACCCCAAACCATAAACTCTAAACTATAAACCATAAACCCTAAATCCTAAACCCTAAACCATAAAACCTAACCATAAACCCTAAACCATAACCCCAAAACCCTAAACCATAAACCTTAAACCCTAAACCATAGACCATAAACCCTAAACCCAAAACCATCAACCCTAAACCATAAACTCTAAATCCTAAATCATAAACCATAAACCCAAATCCCCAACCATAAAACCAAAACCCTAATGCCTAAACGCTAAACCCTAAACCATACACCCTAAACCCTAAACCTAAAACCATAAACCCTAAACCGTAAATAATAAACCCTAAATTCTAAACCATAAACCCTAAACCCCAAACCCTAAACCTAATGTCCTAAACTAAAAAACCTAAATATTAAACCCTAAACACTAAACCATGAACCATAAATACTAAACCCTAAACCATAAACTATAAACCAAAAACCCAAAACCCTAAACCATAAACCCAAAATCCTAAACCCTAAACCCTAAAACATAGACACCAAACCTTAAACCCAAAACCCAAAACCCTGAACCATAAACCATAAACCCTAAACCATAAACCCTAAACCCTAAACCATAAATCATAAACCCTAAACCCTAAATCATAAACCATAAACCTAAAACCCGAAACCATAAGCCCTAAACCACAAACCTTAAACCCTAAACACTAAGCCCTAATCCTGAAACCCCAACCCCTAAACCATAAACACCACCCTACAAATACAAAACCATAAAACACAAACCCTAAACCTTAAACCCTAAACCCTAAACCCTAAACCACAAACCATAAACTCTAAACCATAATCCATAAACCCTAAACTATAAACCCTAAACCCTAAACCCTAAATCCTAAACCCTAAATCATATACCCTAAACCATAGGCCATAAACCCAAAAAACCAAACCATAAACCCTAAACCCTAAACCATACACCACAAACCTAAACCATGAACCCTAAACCCTAAACCCTAAACCCTAAACACAAGCCCACAAACACAAAATCCTAAAACACAAACTCTAAACCCTAAACCCTAATCTACAAACACTAAACCATAAACCCCAAGGCCTAAACCCTAAACCCGAAACCCTTAACCCAAATCCATAAACCATAAACCCTAACCCTAAACCATAAACCCAAAACCGTAAACCCTAAACCCTAAACCCTTAACCCTAAATCATAAACTAAACCATAAACCTTAAACCCTAAACCTTAAACCTAAACCTAAACCATAAACCCAAAACCATAAACAATAAGCCATAAACCACAAACCTTAAACCCTGAAACCCCAAACCCTAAACCTTAAACAGCACCCCACAAATATAAAACCATAAAACACAAACCCTAAATCCTAAACACTAAACCATAAACCCTAAACCCTAAACCCCAAACCATAAACTCTAAACCATAATCCATAAACGCTAAACCATAAACACTAAACCATAAAACCTAACCATAAACCCTAAACACTAAACCATACACCACAAACCCTAAACCATGAACCCTAAACCCTAAACCCTAAACTATAAACCCTAAACCACAAACCATAAACCCTAACCCTAAGCCATAAACCCTAAACCCCAAACCGTAAACCATAAACCTTAAATGCTAAACTCCAAACCCTAAACCCTAAATCCAAATCATAAATCCTAAACCATAAACTATAAACCCAAAACCTCAACCATAAAACCTCAACCATAAAGCCTAAACCCTATACCCAAACCTAAACACTAAACCCTAATCAGTAAACACTAAACCTTAAACCCAAAACCATAAACCCTAAACCATAAACCATAAACCTTAAACCCTAAACCAAAAACCCTAAACCCCAAACCCTAAACCCTAAATCATAAACCAAAAAACCCTAAACATTTAACCCAAAACCCTAAACCCTAAACCATAAACATTAAACCCTAAATCCTAAACCATAAACCCTAAACCCTAAACCCTAAATCATAAATCCTAAACCATACAACTTAAACCATAAACTCTAAACCCTAAACCCTAAACCCTAAACCATAAACCATAAACCAAAAACCTCAACCATAAAACCGAAACCATAAACCCTAAACCCTAAACCCAAACCTAAACACTAAACCCTAATCAGTAAACCCTAAACCCTAAACCCAAAACCATAAACCCAAAACAATAAACCATAAACCCTAAAACCCAAACCCTAAACCCTTAATCATAAACCAAAAACCCTAAACATTTAACCCTAAACCCTAAACCATAAACACTAAACCCTAAACCATAAACCCTAAGAACCATAAACCCTAAACCCTAAACCATAAATCATAAACCCTAAACCATAAACTCTAAAACCTAAACCCTAAACCCTAAACCCAAAGCCCTAAACTTGAAACCACAAACCCTAAACCCTAAACACCACCCCACAAACACAAAACCCTAAAACACAAACCCTAAACCCTAAACCCTAAACCACATACCCTAAATAATAAACCCTAAACCCTAAACCCCAAACCATAAACTCTAAACTATAAACCATAAACCCTAAATCCTAAACCCTAAACCATAAAAACTAACTATAAACCCTAAACCATAAAAACAAAACCCTAAACCATAAACCTTAAACCCTAAACCATAGACCATAAACCCTAAACCCAAAACCATCAACCCTAAACCATAAACTCTAAACCCTAAATCATAAACCATAAACCCAAATCCCCAACCATAAAACCAAAACCCTAATGCCTAAACGCTAAACCCTAAACCATACACCCTAAATCCTAAACCCAAAACCATAAACCCTAAACCGTAAACAATAAACCCTAAATTCTAAACCATAAACCCTAAACCCCAAACCCTAAACCTAAAGTCCTAAACCAAAAAACCTAAATATTAAACCCTAAACACTAAACCATGAACCATAACTAAACCATAAACTATAAACCAAAAACCCAAAACCCTAAACCATAAACCCAAAATCATAAACCCTAAACCCTAAAACATAGACACTAAACCTTAAACCCAAAACCCAAAACCCTGAACCATAAACCATAAACCCTAAACCATAAACCCTAAACCCTAAACCATAAATCATAAACCCTAAACCCTAAATCATAAACCATAAACCTAAAACCCAAAACCATAAGCCCTAAACCACAAACCTTAAATCCTAAACACTAAGCCCTAATCCTGAAACCCCAACCCCTAAACCATAAACACCACCCTACAAATACAAAACCATAAAACACAAACCCTAAACCCTAAACCCTAAACCACAAACCATAAACTCTAAACCATAATCCATAAACCCTAAACTATAAACCAAAAACCCTAAAGCCTAAACCCTAAATCATATACCCTAAACCATAGCCCATAAACCCAAAACCCAAAACCATAAACCCTAAACCTAAACCATACACCACAAACCCTAAACCCTAAACCCTAAATCCTAAACACAAGCCCACAAACACAAAATCCTAAAACACAAACTCTAAACCCTAAACCCTACTCTACAAACACTAAACCATAAACCCTAAGGCCTAAACCCTAAACCCGAAACCCTTAACCCAAATCCATAAAACATAAACCCTAACCCTAAACCATAAACCCAAACCGTAAACCCTAAACCCTAAACCCTAAACCCTAAACCCTAAACCCTAAATCATAAACCCTAAACCATAAACCTTAAACCCTAAACCTTAAACCTAAACCCTAAACCGTAAACCAAAAACCCTAAACGATAATCCTTAAACCATAACCCATAAACCTGAAACCGAAAACCCTAAATCCTAAACCGTGAACCCTAAACCATAAACCCTAAACCATAAACTATAGAACCTAAATCACAAAACCCTAGACCCAAAACCCTAAACCTGAAACACTAAATCCAAAACTCTAAACCCAAAACCCCAAACCCTAAACTGTAAAGACAAACCACTAAACCATAATCCCTAAACCATATCCCCTAAACCCTATATCTTAAATCATAAACCCTAAACCATAAACCCTAAACCATAAACCATAAAACCTAAAACCTAAACCCAAAACCCAAAAACCTTAAACCTAAAACCGAAAACCCTAAACCATAAACTATAAACCCTAAACCCTAAACCATAAAACCTAAACCATAAACCATAAACCCTAAACCCTAAACCCTAAATCCTAAACCCTAAACCCTAAACCATAAACCCAAAACCCTAAACAATAAGCCCTAAACCACAAACCTTATACCATAAACCCCTAAGCCCTAACCCTGAAACCCCAAACCCTAAACCATAAACAGCACCCCACAAATACAAAACCATAAAACACAATTCCTAAACCCTAAACATTAAACGATAAACCCTAAACCCTAAACCCCAAACCATAAACTCTAAACCATAATCCATAAATACTAAACCATAAACCCTAAACCATAAAACCAAACCATAAACCCTAAACCCAAAACCCTAAACCCTGAACCCTAAACCCTAAACCCTAAATAATTGACCATAAACCCAAAACCTAAAAACATAAACTCTAAACCCTAAACCATACACCACAAACCCTAAACCATGAACCCTAAACCCTAAACCCTAAACCCTAAACTATAAACCCTAAACCATAAACAATAAACAATAAACCCTAAACCCAACACCCTAAACCCTAAACCCTAAACCATAAACCCTAAACCCCAAATCGTAAACCATAAACCTTAAACGCTAAACTCTAAAACCTAAACCCTAAACCCAAATCATAAATCCTAAACCATAAACCATAAACCCAAAACCTCAACCATTAAACCGAAACCATAAACCCTAAACCCTAAACCCTAAACCCAAACCTAAAGACTAAACCCTAATCAGTAAACCCTAAACCTTAAACCCAAAACCATAAACCCTAAACCATAAACCATAAACCCTAAATCCTAAACCATAAACACTAAACCCCAAACCCTAAACCTTAAATCATAAACCAAAAAACCCTAAACATTTAACCCTAAACCCTAAACCATAAACATTAAACCCTAAATCCTAAACCATAAACCCTAAACCCTAAATCATAAATCCTAAACCATAAACGCTAAACCATAAACTCTAAACACTAAACCCTAAACCCTAAACCATAAACCATAAACCCAAAACCTCAACCATAAAACCAAAACCATAAACCCTAAACCCTAAACCCAAACCTAAACAGTAAACCTAATCAGTAAACCCTAAACCCTAAACCCAAAACCATAAACCCAAAACCATAAACCATAAACCCTAAACCCTCAACCATAAACCCTAAACCCCAAACCCTAAACCCTAAACATTTAACCCTAAAGTCTAAACCATAAACACTAAATCCTAAACCATAAACCCTAAACCCTAAACCGTAACCCCAAAATCCTAAACCCTAAACCATAAACCATAGACACTAAGCCGTAAACCCAAAACCTAAAACCCTAAACCCTAAACAATAAACCCTAAACCATAAACCCTAAACCCTAAACCATAAATCATGAACCCTAAACCCTAAGCTCTAAAACCTAAACCCAAAACCCTAAGCCCTAAACTTGAAACCCCAAACCCAAAACCCTAAACACCACCCAACAAACACAAAACTGTAAAACACAAACCCTAAACCCAAAACACTAAACCATAAACCTTAAACCCTAAACCATAGACCATAAAACCTAAACCAAAAACCATCAACCCTAAACCCTAAACTCTAAACCCTAAACCATAAACCATAAACCCAAACACCCAACCACAAAACCAAAACCCTAAACCCTAAACCCTAAACCCTAAACCCTAAACCATACACCCTAAACCCTAAACCCAAAACCATAAACCTTTAACCGTAAACCATAAACTCTAAATTCTAAACCATAAACCCTAAACCCCAAACCCTAAACCCTAAATTTTAAACCAAAAAACCTAAATTTTAAACCCTAAACCCTAAACCATAAACAATAAACCATGAACCATAAGTACTAAACCCTAAACCATAAACTATAAACCAAAAACCCAAAACCCTAAACCATAAACCCAAAAACCTAAAGCTTAAACCCTAAACCATAGACACTAAACCTTAAACCCAAAAACCAAAACCATGAACCATAAACCATAAACCCTAAACCCTAAACAAAAAATCATAAACCCTAAACCCTAAACCATAAACCCAAAACCCGAAATCATAAGCCCTAAACCACAAACCTTAAACCCTAAACCCTAAGCCCTAAACCTGAAACCCCAAACCCTAAACCCTAAACACCACCCCACAAATACAAAACCATAAAACACAAACCCAAAACCTTGAACCCTAAACCTTAAACCATAAACCCCAAACCATAAACTCTAAACCATAATCCATAGACCCTAAACCATAAACCCTAAACCATAAAACCTAACCCTAAACCATAAATCCAAAACCCAAAACCCTGAACCCTAAACCCTAAACCCTAAACCCTAAACCCTAAACCCTAAACCATACACCATAAACCCTAAACCAAGAACTCTAAACCCTAAACCCTAAACCCTAAACACAAGCCCACAAACACAAAATCCTAAAACACAAACTCTAAACCCTAAACCCTAATCTACAAACACTAAACCATAAACCCTAAGGCCTAAACCCTAAACCCAAAACCCTTAACCCAAATCCATAAACCATAAACCTAACCCTAAACCATAAACCCAAAACCGTAAACCCTAAACCCTAAACCATGAACCCTAAATCATAAACCCTAAACCATAAACCTTAAACCCTAAACCTTAATCAAAAACCCTAAACCGTAAACCCAAAACCCTAAACCATAATCCTTAAACCATAACCCATAAACCTGAAACTAAAAATCCTAAACGCTAAACCCTAAACCCGAAACCATAAACCCTAAACCATAAACTATAGAACCTAAATCACAAAACCCAAAACCCAAAACCCTAGACCCAAAACCCAAAACCCAAAACCTTAAACCTAAAACCCTAAAACCAAAACCCTAAATCCTAAAATCCAAAACCCTAAACCCTAAACCCTAAACCCTAAACTGTAAACCCAAAACACAAAACCAAAATGCCTAAACCATATCCCCTAAACCCAAAACCCAAAACCCTATACCTTAAATCCTAAACCCTAAACCATAAACCATAAAACCTAAAACCTAAACACAAAACCCAAAAAGCCTAAACCTAAAACCGAAAACCCTAAACCATAAACTATAAACCCTAAACCCTAAACCATAAAACCTAAACCCTAAACCATAAATCAGACAATATAAACCATGAACCTTAAAGCCTAAATGCCAAACCCAAACCCCAAAAGCTTAACTCTAAACCCTAAGCACAGCCCCACAAACACAAAATGCTAAAACACAAACCCTAAACCCTAAACCCTAATCCACAAACACTACACCATAAACCCTAAACCATAAACCATAAACCCACAAATACTAAACCCTATACCCTAAACCAAAAACCCTAAATAATAAACCCTAAACCCTAAACCCCAAACCATAAACTCTAAAACATAAACAATAAACCCTAAACCCTAAACCATAAAACCTAACCATAAACCCTAAACCATAAACCCAAAACCCTAAACCCAAAACCTTAAACCCTAAACCCTAAACCATAGACCATAAACCCTAAACCCAAAAACCATAAATCCTAAGCCCTAAACCCTAAACCATAAACCATAAACCATAAAACGAAATCCTCAACCATAAAACCGAAACACTAAACCCTAAACCCTAAACCATAAACCCAAAACCCTAAAGCCAAAAACATAAACCCTAAACCGTAAACCATAAACCCTAAACCTTAAACCATAAACCCTAAACCCAAACCATAATCGCTAAATCCTAAACCAAAAAAGCTAAACATTAAACCCTAAACCCTAAACCATAAACACTAAACCATGAACCATAAACACTAAACCCTAAATCATAAACCATAAACCAAAAACCTAAAACCCAAAACCATAAACCCAAAATCCTAAACCCTAAACCCTAAACCATAGACACTAAAACTTAAACACAAAACCCTAAACCCTGAACCATAAACCATAAACCCTAAACAATAAACCCTAAACCCTAAACCATAAATCATAAACCCTAAACTCTAAACCCTAAACCATAAACCCAAAACCCTAAATAATAAGCCCTAAACCACAAACCTTAAACCCTAAACCCCTAAGCCCTAACCCTGAAACCCCAAACCCTAAACCATAAACAGCAACCCACAAATACAAAATCATAAAACACAAACCCTAATCCCTAAACATTAAACCATAAACCCTAAACACAAGCCCACAAACACAAAATCCTAAAACACAAACTCTAAACGCTAAACCCTAATCTACAAACACTAAACCATAAACCCTAAGGCCTAAACCCTAAACCCGAAACCCTTAACCCAAATCCATAAACCATAAACCCTAACCCTAAACCATAAACCCAAAACCGTAAACCGTAAACCCTAAACCATGAACCCTAAATCATAAACCCTAAACCCTAAACCTTAAACCCTAAACCTTAAACCTAAACCCTAATCCGTAAACCCAAAACCCTAAACCATAATCCTTAAACCATAACCCATAAACCGAAAACCCTAAACCCTAAACCCTAAACCCGAAACCATAAACCATAAACCATAAACTATAGAACCTAAATCACAAAACCCAAATCCTAAAACCCTAGACCAAAAACCCAAAACCCAAAACCCTAAACCTAAAACCCTAAATCCAAAACCCGAAATACTAACAACCAAAACCCTAAACCCTAAACCCTAAACCCTAAACCCTAAACTGTAAACCCAAAACACTAAACCATAATCCCTAAACCATATCCCCTAAACCCAAAACCCAAAACCCTATACCTTAAATCCTAAACCCTAAACCATAAACCCTAAACCATAAACCATAAAACCTAAAACCTAAACCCAAAACCCAAAAACCCTAAACCAAAAACCGAAAACCCTAAACCATAAACTATAAACACTAAACCCTAAACCATAAAACCTAAACCCTAAACCATAAACCAGACACCCTAAACCATGAACCTTAAAGCCTAAAAGCTAAACCCAAACCTCAAAAGCTTAACTCTAAACCCCAAACACAACCCCACAAACAAAAACCCTAAAACACAAACCCTAAACCCTAATCCACAAACACTACACCATAAACCCTAAACCATAAACCCTAAACCCACAAACACTAAACCCTAAACCCTAAACCCTAATCCAAAAACGCTAAATAATAAACCATAAACCCTAAACCCTAAACCATAAACTCTAAGCCATAAACCATAAACCCTAAACCCTCAACTCTAAACCATAAACCATAAACCATAAACCCTAAACCCTAAACCCTAAACTATAAGACCTAACCATAAACCCTAAACCATAAACCCTAAACCCTAAACCCTAAACCCTAAACCCTAAATCCTAAACCATAAACCCTAAACCCTAAACCCTAAACCATAAACCCTAAACCCAAAAACCATAAATCCTAAGCCCTAAACCCTAAACCCTAAAACATAAACCATAAAACCAAATCCTCAACCATAAAACCAAAACCCTAAACCCTAAACCATAAACCCTAAACCCTAAAACCAAAAACATAAACCCTAAATTGTAAACCATGAACCCCAAACCCTAAACCATAAACCCTAAACCCAAACCCCAAAAGCTTAACTCTAAACCCCAAACACAACCCCACAAACAAAAAACCCTAAAACACAAACCCTAAACCCTAATCCACAAACACTACACCATAAACCCTAAACCATAAACCCTAAACCCACAAACACTAAACCCTAAACCCTAAACCCTAAATCAAAAACCCTAAATAATAAACCCTAAACCCTAAACCCTAAACCATAAACTCTAAACCATAAACCATAAACCCTAAACCCTAAACGCTAAACTATAAAACCTAACCATAAACCCTAAACCATAAACCCTAAACCCTAAACCCTAAATCCTAAACCATAAACCCTAAACCCTAAACCATAAACCCTAAACCCAAAAACCATAAATCCTAAGCCCTAAACCCTAAACCCTAAAACATAAACCATTAAACCAAATCCTCAACCATAAAACCAAAACCCTAAACCCTAAACCATAAACCCTAAACCCTAAAACCAAAAACATAAACCCTAAATTGTAAACCATAAACCCTAAACCATAAACCCTAAACCCAAACCCTAAACCCTAAATCCTAAACCAAAAAAGCTAAACATTAAACCCTAAACCCTAAACCATAAACACTAAACCATGAACCATAAACACTAAACCCTAAATCATAATCCATAAACCAAAAACCCAAAACCCTAAACCATAAACCCAAAATCCTAAACCCTAAACCCTAAACCATAGACACTAAAACTTAAACACAAAACCCTAAACCCTGAACCATAAACCATAAACCCTAAACAATAAACCCTAAACCCTAAACCATAAATCATAAACCCTAAACTCTAAACCCTAAACCATAAACCCAAAACCCTAAACAATAAGCCCTAAACCACAAACCTTAAACCCTAAACCCCTAAGCCCTAACCCTGAAACCCCAAACCCTAAACCATAAACATCACCCCACAAATACAAAATCATAAAACAAAAACCCTAAACCCTAAACATTAAACCATAAACCCTAAACACAAGCCCACAAAAACAAAATCCTAAAACACAAACTCTAAACACTAAACCCTAATCTACAAACACTAAACCATAAACCCTAAGGCTTAAACCCTAAACCCGAAACTATAAACCCTAAACCATAAACTATAGAACCTAAATCACAAAACCCAAAACCCAAAACCCTAGACCAAAAACCCTAAACCCTAAACCCTAAACCTAAAACCCTAAATCCAAAACCCGAACTACTAACACCCTAAAGCCTAAACCCTAAACCCTAAACCCTGAAAGAAATACTAACAACCAAAACCCTAAACCCTAAACCGTAAACCGTAAACCCTAAACCCTAAACCCTAAACTGTAAACCCAAAACACTAAACCATAATCCCTAAACAATATCCCCTAAACCCTATACCTTAAATCCTAAACCCTAACCATAAACCCTAAACCATAAAACATAAAACCTAAAACCTAAACCCAAAACCCGAAAACCCTAAACCTAAAATCGAAAACCCTAAACCATAAACAATAAACCGTAAACCCTAAACCATAAAACCTAAACCCTAAACCATAAACCAGACACCCTAAACCATGAACCTTAAAGCCTAAAAGCTAAACCAAAACCCCAAAAGCTTAACTCTAAACCCCAAACACAACCCCATAAACAAAAAACCCTAAAACACAAACCCTAAACCCTAATCCACAAACACTACACCATAAAACCTAAACCATAAACCCTAAACCCACAAACACTAAACCCTAAACCCTAAACCCTAAACCAAAAACCCTAAATAATAAACCCTAAACCCTAAACCCTAAACCATAAACTCTAAACCATAAATCATAAACCCTAAACCCTAAACCCTAAACCCTAAACCCTAAACTATAAAACCTAACCATATACCCTAAACCATAAACCATAAACCCTAAACCCTAAACCCTAAACCCTACACCCTAAACTATAAAACCTAACCATATACCCTAAACCATAAACCCTAAACCCTAAACCCTAAACCCTAAATCCTAAACCATAAACCCTAAACCCTAAACCATAAATCCTAAACCCAAAAACCATAAATCCTAAGCCCTAAATCCTAAACCCTAAAACATAAACCATAAAACCAAATCCTCAACCATAAAACCAACACCCTAAACCCTAAACCATAAACCCTAAACCCTAAAACCAAAAACATAAACACTAAATTGTAAACCATAAACCCTAAACCATAAACCCTAAACCCAAACCCTAAACCCTAAATCCTAAACCAAAAAAGCTAAACATTAAACCCTAAACCCTAAACCATAAACACTAAACCATGAACCATAAACACTAAACCCTAAATCATAATCCATAAACCAAAAACCCAAAACCCTAAACCATAAACCCAAAATCCTAAACCCTAAACCCTAAACCATAGACACTAAAACTTAAACACAAAACCCTAAACCCTGAACCATAAACCATAAACCCTAAACAATAAACCCTAATCCCTAAACCATAAATCATAAACCCTAAACTCTAAACCCTAAACCATAAACCCAAAACCCTAAATAATAAGCCCTAAACCACAAACCTTAAACCTTAAACCCCTAAGCCCTAACCCTGAAACCCCAAACCCTAAACCATAAACATCACCCCACAAATACAAAATCATAAAACACAAACCCTAAACCCTAAACATTAAACCATAAACCCTAAACACAAGCCCACAAAAACAAAATCCTAAAACACAAACTCTAAACACTAAACCCTAATCTACAAACACTAAACCATAAACCCTAAGGCCTAAACCCTAAACCCGAAACAATAAACCCTAAACCATAAACTATAGAACCTAAATCACAAAACCCAAAACCCAAAACCCTAGACCAAAAACCCAAAACACAAAACCCTAAACCTAAAACCCTAAATCCAAAACCCGAACTACTAACAACCAAAACCCTAAACCCTAAACCCTAAACCCTGAACCCTAAACCATAATCTGTAAACCCAAAACACTAAACCATAATCCCTAAACCATATCCCCTAAACCCAAAACCCAAAACCCTATACCTTAAATCCTAAACCCTAAACCATAAACCCTAAACCATAAACCATAAAACCTAAAACCTAAACCCAAAACCCAAAAACCCAAAACCAAAAACCGAAAACCCTAAACCATAAACTATAAACACTAAACCCTAAACCATAAAACCTAAACACTAAACCATAAACCAAACACCCTAAACCATGAACCTTAAAGCCTAAAAGCTAAACCAAAACCCCAAAAGCTTAACTCTAAACCCCAAACACAACCCCATAAACAAAAAACCCTAAAACACAAACCCTAAACCCTAATCCACAAACACTACACCATAAAACCTAAACCATAAACCCTAAAACCACAAACACTAAACCCTAAACCCTAAACCCTAAACCAAAAAACCTAAATAATAAACCCTAAACCCTAAACCCTAAACTATGAACTCTAAACCATAAACCATAAACCCTAAACCCTAAACCCTAAACTATAAAACCTAACCATAAACCCTAAACCATAAACCCTAAACCCTAAACCCTAAACCCTAAACCAGAAACCCTAAACCCTAAACCATAAACTCTAAACCCAAAAACCATAAATCCTAAGCCCTAAACCCTAAACCCTAAAACATAAACCATAAAACCAAATCCTCAACCATAAAACCAAAACCCTCAACCCTAAGCCATAAACCCTAAACCCTAAAACCAAAAACATAAACACTAAATTGTAAACCATAAACCCTAAACCATAAACCCTAAACCCAAAACCTAAACCCTAAATCCTAAACCAAAAAAGCTAAACATTAAACCCTAAACCCTAAACCATAAACACTAAACCATGAACCATAAACACTAAACCCTAAATCATAAACCATAAACCAAAAACCCAAAACCCTAAACCATAAACCCAAAATCCTAAACCCTAAACCCTAAACCATAGACACTAAAACTTAAACACAAAACCCTAAACCCTGAACCATAAACCATAAACCCTAAACAATAAACCCTAAACCCTAAACCATAAATCATAAACCCTAAACTCTAAACCCTAAACCATAAACCCAAAACCCTAAACAATAAGCCCTAAACCACAAACCTTAAACCCTAAACCCCTAAGCCCTAACACTGAAACCCCAAACCCTAAACCATAAACATCATCCCACAAATACAAAATCATAAAACACAAACCCTAAACCCTAAACATTAAACCATAAACCCTAAATACAAGCCCACAAAAACAAAATCCTAAAACACAAACTCTAAACACTAAACCCTAATCTACAAACACTAAACCATAAACCCAAAGGCCTAAACCCTAAACCCGAAACCCTTAACCCAAATCTATAAACCATAAACCCTAACCCTAAACCATAAACCCAAAACCGTAAACCCTAAACCCTAAACCATGAACCCTAAATCATAAACCCAAAACCCTAAACCTAAAACCCTAAACCTTAAACCTAAACCCTAATCCGTAAACCCGAAACCCTAAACCATAATCCTTAAACCATAACCCATAAACCTGAAACCGAAAACCCTAAACCCTAAACCCTAAACCCGAAACCATAATCCCTAAACCATAAACTATAAAACCTAAATCACAAAACCCAAAACCCTAGACCCAAAACCCAAAACCCAAAACCCTAAACCTAAAACCCTAAATCCAAAACCCGAAATACTAAAATCCAAAACCCTAAACCCTAAACCCTAAACCCAAAACCCTAAACCCTAAACCCTAAACTGTAAACCCAAAACACTAAACCATAATCCCTAAACCATATCGCCTAAACCCAAAACCCAAAACCCTATACCTTAAATCCTAAACCCTAAACCATAAACCATGAAACCTAAAACCTAAACCCAAAACCCAAAAACCCTAAACAAAAAACCGAAAACCCTAAACCATAAACCAGACACCCTAAACCATGAACCTTAAAGCCGAAAAGCTAAACCCAAACCCCAAAAGCTTAACTCTAAACCCTAAACACAATCCCACAAACACAAAACCCTAAAACACAAACCCTAAACCCTAAACCCTAATCCATAAACACTACACCATAAACCCTAAACCCTAAACCCTAAACCATAAACCCTAAACCCACAAACACTAAAGCCTAAACCCTAAACCCTAAACCAAAAACCCTAAATAATAAACCCTAAACCCTAAACCATAAATCTAAACCATAAACCATAAACCCTAAACCCTAAACCCTAAACCATAAAACCTAACCATAAACCCTAAACCCTAAACCCAAAACCTTAAACCCTAAACCTTAAACCCTAAACACAAAACCATAGACCATAAACCCTAAACCCAAAAACCATAAATCCTAAGCCCTAAACCCTAAACCCTAAACCATAAACTATAAAACCAAATCCTCAACCATAAAACCAAAACCCTAAACCCTAAACCCTAAACCCTAAACCGTAAACCTTAAACCCTAAACCCTAAACCCTAAACCCTAAACATTAAACCATGAACTATAAACACTAAACACTAAATCATAAACCATAAACTAAAAACCCAAAACCCTAAACCATAAACCCAAAATCCTAAACCCTAAACCCTAAACCATAGACACTAAAACTTAAACACAAAACCCTAAACCCTGAACCATAAACCATAAACCCTAAACAATAAACCCAAAACCCTAAACCATAAATCATAAACCCTAAACTCTAAACCCTAAACCATAAACCCAAAACCCTAAACAATAAGCCCTAAACCACAAACCTTAAACCCTAAACCCCTAAGCCCTAAGCCTGAAACCCCAAACCCTAAACCATAAACATCACCCCACAAATACAAAATCATAAAACACAAACCCTAAACCCTAAACAATAAACCATAAACCCTAAACACAAGCCCACAAAAACAAAATCCTAAAACACAAACTCTAAACACTAAACCCTAATCTACAAACACTAAACCATAAACCCTAAGGCCTAAACCCTAAACCCGAAACTATAAACCCTAAACCATAAACTATAGAACCTAAATCACAAAACCCAAAACCCAAAACCCTAGACCAAAAACCCAAAACCCAAAACCCTAGACCAAAAACCCAAAACCCAAAACCCTAAACCTAAAACCCTAAATCCAAAACCCGAAATACTAACAACCAAAACCCTAAACCCTAAACCGTAAACCGTAAACCCTAAACCCTAAACCCTAAACTGTAAACCCAAAACACTAAACCATAATCCCTAAACCATATCCCCTAAACCCAAAACCCAAAACCCTATACCTTAAATCCTAAACCCTAAACCATAAACCCTAAACCATAAACCATAAAACCTAAAACCTAAACCAAAAACCCAAAAACCCTAAACCAAAAACCGAAAACCCTAAACCATAAACTATAAACACTAAACCCTAAACCATAAAACCTAAACCCTAAACCATAAACCAGACACCCTAAACCATGAACCTTAAAGCCTAAAAGCTAAACCCAAACCTCAAAAGCTTAACTCTAAACCCCAAACACAACCCCACAAACAAAAAACCCTAAAACACAAACCCTAAACCCTAATCCACAAACACTACACCATAAACCCTAAACCATAAACCCTAAACCCACAAACACTAAACCCTAAACCCTAAACCCTAAACTAAAAACCCTAAATAATAAACCCTAAACCCTAAACCCTAAACCATAAACTCTAAACCATAAACCATAAACCCTAAACCCTAAACCATAAACCATAAACCCTAAACTATAAAACCTAACCATATACCCTAAACCATAAACCATAAACCCTAAACCCTAAACCCTAAACTATAAAACCTAACCATATACCCTAAACCATAAACCATAAACCCTAAACCCTAAACCCTAAACCCTAAACCCTAAACCCTAAATCCTAAACCATAAACCCTAAACCCTAAACCATAAATCCTAAACCCAAAAACCATAAATCCTAAGCCCTAAATCCTAAACCCTAAAACATAAACCATAAAACCAAATCCTCAACCATAAAACCAACACCCTAAACCCTAAACCATAAACCCTAAACCCTAAACCATAAACCCTAAACCCTAAAACCAAAAACATAAACACTAAATTGTAAACCATAAACCCTAAACCATAAACCCTAAACCCAAACCCTAAACCCTAAATCCGAAACCAAAAAAGCTAAACATTAAACCCTAAACCCTAAACCCTAAACCCTAAACCATGAACCATAAACACTAAACCCTAAATCATAATCCATAAACCAAAAACCCAAAACCCTAAACCATAAACCCAAAATCCTAAACCCTAAACCCTAAACCATAGACACTAAAACTTAAACACAGAACCCTAAACCCTGAACCATAAACCATAAACCATAAACAATAAACCCTAAACCCAAAAACCATAAATCATAAACCCTAAACTCTAAACCCTAAACCATAAACACAAAACCCTAAACAATAAGCCCTAAACCACAAACCTTAAACCCTAAACCCCTAAGCCCTAACCCTGAAACCCCAAACCCTAAACCATAAATAGCACCCCACAAATACAAAATCATAAAACACAAACCCTAAACCCTAAACACTAAACCATAAACCCTAAACACTAAAACCCAAACCATAAACTCTAAACCATAATCCATACACACTAAACCATAAACCCTAAACCATAAAACCTAACCATAAACCCTAAACCCAAAACCCTAAACCCTGAACCCTAAACCCTAAACCATAAACCATACACCACAAACCCTAAACCATAAACCCTAAACCCTAAACACAACCCCACAAACACAAATTCCTAAAACACAAACTCTAAACCATAAACCCTAATCCACAAACACTAAACCATAAACCCTAAGGCCTAAACCCAAAACCCTAAACCCTAAACCCAAATCCATAAACCATAAACCCTAACCCTAAACCATAAACCCAAAACCATAAACATTAAACCCTAAACCATGAACCCTAAATCATAAACCATAAACCATAAACCATAAACCCTAAACCCAAAACCAAAAATCCTAAACCCTAAACCCTAAATCCTAAACCATAAACCCTAAACCATAAAATATAAAACCTAAATCACAAAACCCAAAACCCAAAACCCTAGACCCAAAACCCAAAATGCAAAACCCTAAATCCAAAACCCTAAACCAAAAACCTAAACCCAAAACCCAAAACCCAAAACCATAAAACCTAATCCCTAAACCCTAAACCCCAAACCCTAAACCATAAATCCTAAACTCCAAACCCTAAACCCTAAAACCAAAACCTAAACACTAAACCAGAAACACTAAACCCTAAATCCTAAATCCTGAACCATAAACTCTAAACCCTAAGCCCTAAACCCGAAAACCTAAACACTAAACCATAGACCCTAAACCATAAACCCGAAAATCTAAACACTAAACCTTAAACCATAAACCCTAAACCATAAACCATTAATCCCTAAACCCTAAACCCAAAACCCTAAACCTTAAACCATAAACCCTAAGCACAAAACCCTAAACCATAAACCCAAAACCCTAAACCCTAAACCATAGACCCTAAACCCTAAACCTTAAACCATAAATCCTAAACCATAAACCATAAACCATAAACCCAAAACCCAAAATCGTAAACTTTAAACCATAAACTATAAACCCTAAACCCTAAACCATAAAACCTAAACTCCAAACCATAAACCACAAACCCTAAACCATGAATGCTAAACCCTAAAAGCTAAACCAAAAACCCAAAACCCTAAACCCTAAACCATAAACCTTAAACCCCAAACCCTAAACCATAAACCTTAAACCCTAAACTGCAAACCCTAAAAGAAATCCTAAACCCTAACCCACAAACACTAAACCCTAAACCATAAACTATAAACCATAAACTTTAAACCCTAAACCCTAAACCCTAAACCATAAACCGTAATCCCAAAACCCTAAACCATAAACCCGAAACCCCAAACCCAAAACCCAAAACCCAAAACCCAAAACCCTAAACCATAGACCATCTAAACCCTAAACACAAAACCATAAACCCTAAACCATAAACCAAAAACCATAAACCCTAAACCATAAACCCTAAACCCAAACCCTAAACCCTAAATCCTAAACCAAAAATCCTAAACAATAAACCCTAAGCCCTAAACCTGAATCCATAAACTCTAAACCATAAAACATAAACCCTAAACCCTAAACCATAAACCATAAACCCTAAACACAAATCCCTAAACCATAAACCCAAATTCCTAAACCCTAAACCCTAAATCATAGGCACTAAACCCTAAACCCAAAATGCAATACCCTTAACCTTAAACCATAAACTATAAAGCCTAAACCCTAAACTAAAAAACCAAAACCCTAAACTATAAACCACAAACCCTAAACCATGAACCCTAAACCATAAAGTTAAACCCAAAACCCAAAATCCCAAACTTTAAACCCTAAACACAACCCCACAAACTCAAAACCCTAAAACAAAAACCCTAAACCCTAATCCACAATCACTAAACCATAAACCCTAAGGCCTAAACCCTAATCCCCAAACCCTAGACCCTAAACAATAAACCATAAACACTAACCCTAATCCATAAACCCAAAACCCAAAACCCAAAACCCTAAACCCTGAACCCTAAATCATAAACCCTAAACCATAAACTATAAAATATAAACCATAAAACTTAAACCCTAAACTGTAAACCCTAAACCCTAAACCATAAAACATAAATCCAAAACCCTAAATCCTAAACCATAAACCCAAAACCCTAAACCCTAAGTCCTAAACCGTAAACCCTAAACCCTAAACCCTAAACCCTAAACCTTAAACCCTAAACCATAAATCCTAAACCCAAAACCCAAAATCCTAAACCTTAAACCATAAACTATAAACCTAAACCATAAACCATAAAACATAATATCTAAACCATAAAGCACAAACCCTAAACCATGACCCCTAAACCCTAAAAGCTAAACCCAAAACCCAAAATCTTAAACCCAAAATGCAAAACCCTAAACCCTAAACCCTAACCCATAAACCCTAAACAGCAAATCCTAAACCATAAACCATAAACCCTAACCCTAAACCATAAAACAAAAACCCAAAACCTAAAACCCTAAACCCTGAACCCTAACTCATAAACCCTAAACTGTATACCATAAACCCTAAACCATAAAACCTAAACCCAAAACCGTAATCCCAAAACCATAAACCCTAATCCTCAAACCATAATCCCTAATACCGAAACTGAAAACCCTAAATCCTAAACCATAAATCCTAAACCATAAACCATAAAACCCTAAACAATAAACCATAAACCATGAAACCCTAAACCATAAATTCTAAACATTAAACACTAAACCATAAACCATAAACCATAAACCCTAAACCCTAAACCCAAAATCCTAATCCTTAAACCATAAACCCTAAACCCTTAACCCTAAACCTTAAGCCATAGACCCTAAACCCTAAACCCAAAACCATAAACCCTAAACATTAAACCATAAACCCTAAACCCTAAACCCCAAACCCTAAATCCTACACCATAAACCATAAACCCTAAACAATAAACCCTAAACAATAAACCCGAAATCCTAAACCATAAACCCTAAACCATAAACCATACACCCTAAATCCTAAACCATAAATCGTAAACCCTAAACGCTAAACCCTAAACCATAAACCCAAAACCCAAAACCCTAAGCCCTAAATCATAAACCTTAAACGCTAAACCCAAAGCCCTAAACCTAAAACCCCGAACCCAAAACCTTAAACACCACCCCACAAACACAAAAAGCTAAAACACAAACCCTAAACCCTAAACCCTAAACCATAAACCTTACCAATAAACCCTAAACCATAAATCCTATACCCCCTAAACCCTAAACCAAAAACCCAAAACCCTAAACCCTAAGCCATAAACCATAAACCTTAAACGCTAAACCCAAAGCCCTAAACCTAAAACCCTAAACCCTAAACCTTAAACACCACCCCACAAACACAAAAATCTAAAACACAAACCCTAAACCGTAAACCTTAAACCATAAACCTTACCAATAAACCCTAAACCATAAACGACAAACCATACACACTAAACTATAAATCCTAAACCCTAAACCCTAAACCATAAACCCAAAACCCAAAACCCAAAACCCTAAATGCTAAACCCTAAACCCTAAATCATAGACCTTAAACACAAAACCCAAAACCAAAAACCCTAAACCCTAAACCCTAAACCATAAGCCTTAAACCATAAACACTAAACCCAAAACCCAAAATCCAAAACCTTAAACCATAAACTATAAATCCTAAACCCTAAACCATAACACCTAAACCCTAACCCATAAACCACAAACTCTAAACCATGAACCCTAAAGCCTAAAAAATAACCCATACCCCAAAACCCAAACTCTAAACCCTAAGCACAACCCCACAAAGACAAAACCCTAAGACATATACCCTAAACCTAAACCCTAATCTTAAAGACTAAACTATAAACCCTAAGGCCTAAACCCTAAACCCTAAACCCTAATCCCTAAACAATAAACCATAAACCCTAACCTTAAACCATAAACCCAAAACCCTAAACCCTAAATCCTAAATCCTGAACCCTAACTCATAAACCCTAAACCATAAACCATAAACCCTAAA
>NC_029776.3:35208167-35211299 GCF_000817695.3 Arachis duranensis | reverse complement strand
AAACCCTAAACCATGAACCCTAAACCTTAAAAGCTAAACCCAAAACCCAAAACCCCAAACTCTAAACCCTAAACACAACCCCACAAACGCAAAACCCTAAAACACAAACCCTAAACCCTAATCCACAATCACTAATCCATAAACCCTAAGGCCTAAACCTTAAACCCTAAACCCTAAACCCTAAACCCTAAACCATAAACCTGAAACCCTAACCCTAAACCACAAACCCAAAACCTAAAACCCAAAACCATAAACCCTGAACGCTAAATCATAAACCCTAAACCATAAACCCTAAACCCTAAACCATAAATCATAAACCCTAAACCCAAATCCCTAAACCATAAACCTAGTATCCTAATCCCTAAACCTAAAACTCAATACCCTAAACAATAAACCATAAACTATAAACCAAAAACCCTAAACCATAACACCTAAACACTAAACCATAAACCACAAACTCTAAACCATGAACCCTAAATCCTAAAAGCTAAACCCAAACCCCAAAACCCCAAACTCTAAACCCTAAACACAACCCCACAAACCTAAAACCCTAAACTACAAACCCTAAACCCTAATCCACAATCACTAAACCATAAACCCTAAGGCCTAAACCCTAAACCATAAACCCAAAACCCTAAACTGAAAACCCTACACCATAAACCCTAAACCCTAAACCATAAACCCAAAACCCTAAACCCTGAAACCTAAATCATAAACCCTAAACCATAATCCATAAACTATAAACCATAAAACCAAACCCTAAACCGTAAACCATAAACACTAAACCATGAACCATAAACCATAAACCATAAATCCTAAGCCCAAAACCCTAACGCTAAACCATAAAACCAAAACCTAAAACCCAAAACCCTAAACACTAAACCATAAACCATAAACCCTAAACCATAAACCATAAACCCTAAACCGTAATCCCAAAACCCTAAACCCTAATCCTCAAACCATAACCCCTAATCCCGAAACCGAAAACCCTAAACCCTAAACCATAAACCCTAAACCATAAACCATAAAACCCTAAACAATAAACCATAAACAATAAAACCCTAAACCATAAACTCTAAACATTAAACCCTAATAACTAAACTATAAACCATAAACCCTAAACCCTAAAGCCTAAACCCAAAACTCTAATCCCTGAACCATAAACCCTAAACCCTAAACCATAAGCCATAGACCCTAAACTATAAACCCAAAACCATAAACCCTAAACATTAAACCATAACCCTAAACCATAAACCCTAACCCTAAACCATAAAACAAAAACCCAAAACCTAAAACCCTAAACCCTGAACCCTAACTCATAAACCCTAAACTGTATACCATAAACCCTAAACCATAAAACCTAAACCCAAAACCGTAATCCCAAAACGATAAACCCTAATCCTCAAACCATAATCCCTAATACCGAAACTGAAAACCCTAAATCCTAAACCATAAATCCTAAACCATAAACCATAAAACCCTAAACAATAAACCATAAACCATGAAACCCTAAACCATAAATCCTAAACGATAAACCATAAAACCCTAAACAATAAACCATAAACCATGAAACCCTAAACCATAAATTCTAAACATTAAACACTAAACCATAAACCATAAACCATAAACCCTAAACCCTAAACCCAAAATCCTAATCCTTAAACCATAAACCCTAAACCCTTAACCCTAAACCTTAAGCCATAGACCCTAAACCCTAAACCCAAAACCATAAACCCTAAACATTAAACCATAAACCCTAAACCCTAAACCCCAAACCCTAAATCCTACACCATAAACCATAAACCCTAAACAATAAACCCTAAACAATAAACCCGAAATCCTAAACCATAAACCCTAAACCATAAACCATACACCCTAAATCCTAAACCATAAATCGTAAACCCTAATACCCAAAACCCAAAACCCTAAGCCCTAAATCATAAACCTTAAACGCTAAACCCAAAGCCCTAAACCTAAAACCCCGAACCCAAAACCTTAAACACCACCCCACAAACACAAAAAGCTAAAACACAAACCCTAAACCCTAAACCCTAAACCATAAACCTTACCAATAAACCCTAAACCATAAATCCTATACCCCCTAAACCCTAAACCAAAAACCCAAAACCCTAAACCCTAAGCCATAAACCATAAACCTTAAACGCTAAACCCAAAGCCCTAAACCTAAAACCCTAAACCCTAAACCTTAAACACCACCCCACAAACACAAAAATCTAAAATACAAATCCTAAACCGTAAACCTCACAAACCCTAAACCGTAAACCTTAAACCATAAACCTTACCAATAAACCCTAAACCATAAACGACAAACCATACACACTAAACTATAAATCCTAAACCCTAAACCCTAAACCATAAACCCAAAACCCAAAACCCAAAACCCTAAATGCTAAACCCTAAACCCTAAATCATAGACCTTAAACACAAAACCCAAAACCAAAAACCCTAAACCCTAAACCCTAAACCATAAGCCTTAAACCATAAACACTAAACCCAAAACCCAAAATCCAAAACCTTAAACCATAAACTATAAATCCTAAACCCTAAACCATAACACCTAAACCCTAACCCATAAACCACAAACTCTAAACCATGAACCCTAAAGCCTAAAAAATAACCCATACCCCAAAACCCAAACTCTAAACCCTAAGCACAACCCCACAAGGACAAAACCCTAAGACATATACCCTAAACCTAAACCCTAATCTTAAAGACTAAACTATAAACCCTAAGGCCTAAACCCTAAACCCTAAACCCTAATCCCTAAACAATAAACAATAAACCCTAACCCTAAACCTTAAACCCAAAACCCTAAACCCTAAATCCTAAATCCTGAACCCTAACTCATAAACCCTAAACCATAAACCATAAACCCTAAAGGATAAAACATAAACCATAAACCGTGAACCCAAAACCCAAAACCGTAATCCCAAAACCATAAACCCTAAACCTTAATCCATAAACCATAAACCCTAAACGATAAACCCTGAACCCAAACCCTAAACCCTAAATCCTAAACCAAAAATCCTAAACAATAAACCCTAAGCCCTAAACCCGAAACCATAAACTCTAAACCATAAGCCATAAACCCTAAACCCTAAACCATAAACC
>NC_029776.3:35203374-35205526 GCF_000817695.3 Arachis duranensis | reverse complement strand
CCCCTAAACCCCACACCATAAACTCTAAACCATAATCCATAAACGCTAAACCATAAACCCCAAACCATAAAACCTAGCCATAAACCATAAACCCAAAACCCTAAACCCTGAACCCTAAACCCTAAACAATTGACCATAAACCCAAAACCTAAAACCATAAACCCTAAACCCTAAACCATACACCACAAACCCTAAACCATGAACCCTAAACCCTAAACCCTAAACCCTAAACTATAAACCCTAAACCATAAACAATAAACAATAAACCCTAAACCCAACACCCTAAACCCTAAACCCTAAACCATAAACCCTAAACCCCAAATCGTAAACCATAAACCTTAAACGCTAAACCCAAAGCCCTAAACCTAAAACCCTAAACCCTAAACCTTAAACACCACCCCACAAACACAAAAATCTAAAACACAAACCCTAAACCGTAAACCTTAAACCATAAACCTTACCAATAAACCCTAAACCATAAACGACAAACCATACACACTAAACTATAAATCCTAAACCCTAAACCCTAAACCATAAACCCAAAACCCAAAACCCAAAACCCTAAATGCTAAACCCTAAACCCTAAATCATAGACCTTAAACACAAAACCCAAAACCAAAAACCCTAAACCCTAAACCCTAAACCATAAGCCTTAAACCATAAACACTAAACCCAAAACCCAAAATCCAAAACCTTAAACCATAAACTATAAATCCTAAACCCTAAACCATAACACCTAAACCCTAACCCATAAACCACAAACTCTAAACCATGAACCCTAAAGCCTAAAAAATAACCCATACCCCAAAACCCAAACTCTAAACCCTAAGCACAACCCCACAAAGACAAAACCCTAAGACATATACCCTAAACCTAAACCCTAATCTTAAAGACTAAACTATAAACCCTAAGGCCTAAACCCTAAACCCTAAACCCTAATCCCTAAACAATAAACAATAAACCCTAACCCTAAACCTTAAACCCAAAACCCTAAACCCTAAATCCTAAATCCTGAACCCTAACTCATAAACCCTAAACCATAAACCATAAACCCTAAAGGATAAAACATAAACCATAAACCGTGAACCCAAAACCCAAAACCGTAATCCCAAAACCATAAACCCTAAACCTTAATCCATAAACCATAAACCCTAAACGATAAACCCTGAACCCAAACCCTAAACCCTAAATCCTAAACCAAAAATCCTAAACAATAAACCCTAAGCCCTAAACCCGAAACCATAAACTCTAAACCATAAGCCATAAACCCTAAACCCTAAACCATAAACCATAAACCCTAAACCCAAATCCCTAAACCATAAACCCAAAATCCTAAACCCTAAACCCTAAATCATAGAAACTAAACCCTAAACCCAAAACACAATACCCTAAACCTTAAACCATAAACTCTAAACCCATAACCCTAAACCATAAAACCTAAACACTAAACCATAAACCACAAAACCTAAACCATGAACCCTAAATCCTAAAAGCTAAACTCAAAACCCAAAACCCCAAACTCTAAACCCTAAACATAAACCCTAAACCCTAATCCACAATCACTAAACCATAAACCCTAAGGCCTAAACCCTAAACTATAAACCCTAAACCCTAAACCCAAAACCCTAAACCTTAAACCCTGAAACCTAAATCATAAACCATAAACCATAAACCATAAACTATAAACCATAAAACCCAAACCCTAAACCGTAAACCATAAACCCTAAACCCTAAACCATAAACCATAAGCCATAGACCCTAAACCATAAACCCAAAACCATAAACCCTAAACATTAAACCATAACCCTAAACCCTAAACCCCAAACCCTAAATCCAAAACCCTAAACCACAAACCCTAAACAATAAATACTAAACCCTAATCCCTAAACCATAAACCCTAAACCATAAACCATACACCCTAAATCCTAAACTATAAATCGTAAACCCTAAACCCTAAACCCTAAACCATAAACCCAAAACCCTAAACCTTAAGCCCTAAACCATAAACCTTAAATGCTAAACCCAAATACCTAAACCAAAAACCCCTAACCCTAAACCTTAAACACCACCCCAAAAATACAAAAAGCTAAAACAAAACCCTAAACCCTAAACCCTAAACCTTAAACCCTAAACCATAAACCCTAAACAATAA
>NC_029776.3:35199218-35202273 GCF_000817695.3 Arachis duranensis | reverse complement strand
GTTGTAATTAACAATATTTTGTTTAACTTGTTAAAAAAGCAAATAATGCTTCTTTCAAATGTATATATGTCAATATTAATGTAAATGTTAATGTATATATCTATTCTTAATATCAATGTATATATCAAATGTTAATATTTATATTTAATTCAAGATGGATTACTCATCTGAGATGTTAATTTATATATCTGTTGGAACTGTCTGGCTGCTATTTTATTCCAGGTTCTCAGTCATTGCAATCACTATATTTACCAATACATTCAAATTCCAAAAGAACACAATGAACCGAAATTAATATACTGAGCAAAATGAAAGGTGGAAACACATTGAACCCCCAAACTCTAAACCCTAAACCCTAAACCTTAAACACCACCCCACAAACACAAAAATCTAAAACACAAACCCTAAACCGTAAACCTTAAACCATAAACCTTACCAATAAACCCTAAACCATAAACGACAAACCATACACACTAAACTATAAATCCTAAACCCTAAACCCTAAACCATAAACCCAAAACCCAAAACCCAAAACCCTAAATGCTAAACCCTAAACCCTAAATCATAGACCTTAAACACAAAACCCAAAACCAAAAACCCTAAACCCTAAACCCTAAACCATAAGCCTTAAACCATAAACACTAAACCCAAAACCCAAAATCCAAAACCTTAAACCATAAACTATAAATCCTAAACCCTAAACCATAACACCTAAACCCTAACCCATAAACCACAAACTCTAAACCATGAACCCTAAAGCCTAAAAAATAACCCATACCCCAAAACCCAAACTCTAAACCCTAAGCACAACCCCACAAAGACAAAACCCTAAGACATATACCCTAAACCTAAACCCTAATCTTAAAGACTAAACTATAAACCCTAAGGCCTAAACCCTAAACCCTAAACCCTAATCCCTAAACAATAAACAATAAACCCTAACCCTAAACCTTAAACCCAAAACCCTAAACCCTAAATCCTAAATCCTGAACCCTAACTCATAAACCCTAAACCATAAACCATAAACCCTAAAGGATAAAACATAAACCATAAACCGTGAACCCAAAACCCAAAACCGTAATCCCAAAACCATAAACCCTAAACCTTAATCCATAAACCATAAACCCTAAACGATAAACCCTGAACCCAAACCCTAAACCCTAAATCCTAAACCAAAAATCCTAAACAATAAACCCTAAGCCCTAAACCCGAAACCATAAACTCTAAACCATAAGCCATAAACCCTAAACCCTAAACCATAAACCATAAACCCTAAACCCAAATCCCTAAACCATAAACCCAAAATCCTAAACCCTAAACCCTAAATCATAGAAACTAAACCCTAAACCCAAAACACAATACCCTAAACCTTAAACCATAAACTCTAAACCCATAACCCTAAACCATAAAACCTAAACACTAAACCATAAACCACAAACCCTAAACCATGAACCCTAAATCCTAAAAGCTAAACTCAAAACCCAAAACCCCAAACTCTAAACCCTAAACATAAACCCTAAACCCTAATCCACAATCACTAAACCATAAACCCTAAGGCCTAAACCCTAAACTATAAACCCTAAACCCTAAACCCAAAACCCTAAAGCTTAAACCCTGAAACCTAAATCATAAACCATAAACCATAAACCATAAACTATAAACCATAAAACCCAAACCCTAAACCGTAAACCATAAACCATAAACCCTAAACCCTAAACCATAAACCATAAGCCATAGACCCTAAACCATAAACCCAAAACCATAAACCCTAAACATTAAACCATAACCCTAAACCCTAAACCCCAAACCCTAAATCCAAAACCCTAAACCACAAACCCTAAACAATAAACACTAAACCCTAATCCCTAAACCATAAACCCTAAACCATAAACCATACACCCTAAATCCTAAACTATAAATCGTAAACCCTAAACCCTAAACCCTAAACCATAAACCCAAAACCCTAAACCTTAAGCCCTAAACCATAAACCTTAAATGCTAAACCCAAAGACCTAAACCAAAAACCCCTAACCCTAAACCTTAAACACCACCCCAAAAATACAAAAAGCTAAAACAAAACCCTAAACCCTAAACCCTAAACCATAAACCCTAAACAATAAACCTTAAACGATAAACAACAAACCATAAGCCATAAACCGTAAACCCTAAACCCTAAACCCTAAACCACAAATCCTAAACATGAACCCTAAAGCCTAAAAGCTAAACCCATACCCCAAAACCCCAAACTCTAATCCCTAAACACAACCCCACAAAGATAAAACCCTAAAACATATACCCTAAATCCTAAACCATAATCCTTAAAGACAAAACCATAAACCCTAAGGCCTAAACCCTAAATCCTAAACCCTAACCCTAAACAATAAACCATAAACCCTAACCCTAAACCATAAACCCAAAACCCTAAACCCTAAATTTTAAATCTTGAACCCTAACTCATAAACCCTAAACCATAAACCATAAACCCTAAACAATAAAACATAAACCATAAACTGTAAACCCAAAACCGAAAACCGTAATCCCAAAACCATAAACCCTAAACCTTAATCCATATACCATAAACCCTAAGCCATAAACCCTAAAGCCAAACCCTAAACCCTAAATCCTAAACCAAAAATCCTAAACAATAACCCCTAAGCCCTAAACCCGAAACCATAAACTCTAAACCATAAATCATAAACCCTAAACCCTAAACCATAAAGCATAAACCCTAAACCCAAATCCCTAAACCATAAAGCTAAAATCCTAAACCCTAAACCCTTAATCATCGACAGTAAACCCTAAACCCAAAACTCAATACCCTAAACCTTAAACCATAAACTATAAACCCAAAACCCTAAATCATAAAACCTAAACACTAAACCATAAACCACAAACCCTAAACCATGAACCCTAAATCCTAAAAGCTAAACCCAAAACCCAAAACCCTAAACTCTAAACCCTAAACACAACCCCATAAACACAAAACCCTAAACTACAAACCCTAAACCCTAATCCACAATCACTAAACCATAAACCCTAAGGCCTAAACCCTAAA
>NC_029776.3:35153923-35198464 GCF_000817695.3 Arachis duranensis | reverse complement strand
AACCCTAAACCATAAACCTTAACCCATTAACCATAAACCCAAAACCCAAAACCCAAAATCCTAAACCATAAACCAGAAACCATAAAACCTAAACCCGAAACCATAAACCCTAAACCCTAAAACCCTATACCCTTTACCCTAAACCAAAAGCCCTAAACCCAAGACCCAAAACCTTAAACCATAAACCCTTAACCATAAATCCTAAACCCTAAACACTAAACCATAAAACCTAAACCTTATACCCTAAACCACAAACCTTAAGCCATAAACCATAAACTCTAAACCCAAAAACCCCAAACCAGAAACCTTAAACACCACCCCACAAAACTAAAACCCTAAACCCTAAATCAAAAACCCGAAACCATAAACCCCAAGGCCTTACCCTAAACCACAACCCACAAACACCAAACACTAAACCTAAAACTCCAAACCATAAACCCTAAACCCTAAATCCTAAACCATAAACCATAAACACTAAACTATAAACCCTAAACACTAAACCCTAAACCTAAACCATAAGACTTATAACCTAAACCCTAAAAAATAAACCAAAAACCATAAACCCTAAAACCAAAACCCTAAACCCTAACCCATAAAGCATAAAACCTAAATCCTAAACCCTAAACCCAAAACCCTAAACCTTAAACCTTAAAACATAAACCACAAATCCTATACACTAAACTATAAAACCTAAACCCTAAACCATAAAACCTAAACCCTAATCCTTAAACCAAAACCCCAAACACTAAACCATAAACACCACCCTACAAACACAAAACCATATAACATAAACCCTAAACACTAAACCCTAATCCACAAACCCTTAACCATAAACCCTAACACCTAAACCTTAAACCCCAACCCACAAACACCAAACCCTAAACAACAAACCCAAAACCCTAAACCCCAAACCATGAACACTAAACCCAAAACCATAAACCGTAAACACTAAACCGTAAAATCTAAACCATAAACAAAAACCATAATCCCTAAAATCCTAAACCCAAAATCCAAAACACTAAACCCTAAACCCTAAACCCTAAACCATAAACCCTAAACCTTAAACCCTAAACCCTAAACCATAAACCATAAACCCTAAATCCTAAACCCTAAAACCTAAACCGTAACCCAAAACCCTAAACCCTAAACACTAAACCCTAAACCCTAAACCATAATCCATAAACCCTAATTCCTAAACCCTAAACCCTAAACCGAAAATGCTAAACCCTAAACCATAAACCATAAACCATAAACCATAAACCATAAAGCCTAAACCATAAACCCTAAGGCATAAACCATAAACCCCAAACCATAAACCCTATACCCTAAACACTAAACAATAAACCATAAACACTAAACCTTAAAAAACAAATGCTAAACCATAAACGCTAAACCATAAACCCCAAACACCATCTTACAAACACAAAACCCTAAAACATAAACCATAATCCCTAAACCCTAATACACAAATCATAAACCATAATCCATAAGGCCTAAACCCTAAATCCTAAACCCCAACAAACAAACACCAAACCCGAAACCATAAACCCCAAACATTAAACCCTAAACCCCAAACCCTAAACCATAAACGCTAAACCATAAACCATAAATCCTAAATCATAAACCCTAAACCATAAACCCTAAACCTTAAACCATAAACCCTAAACCATAAAACCTGAAAGCTAAACCCTAAAGCCCAAACCCAAAACCCAAACCCCAAACCTTAAACCTTAAATCATAAACCCTAAACCCTAAACCCAAAACCTTAAACCCTAAACCTTAAATAATAAACCCAAAATCGTAAACCCTAAACCCTAAACCGTAAACCAAAAACCAAAAACACTAAAACCTAAACCATAAAATCTAAACCCTAAAGCCTAAACACTAAACCCTAATCCCTAAACCATAAACCCTAAACCATAAACCATACACCCTAAATCCTAAACTATAAATCGTAAACCCTAAACCCTAAACCCTAAACCATAAACCCAAAACCCTAAACCTTAAGCCCTAAACCATAAACCTTAAATGCTAAACCCAAATACCTAAACCAAAAACCCCTAACCCTAAACCTTAAACACCACCCCAAAAATACAAAAAGCTAAAACAAAACCCTAAACCCTAAACCCTAAACCATAAACCCTAAACAATAAACCTTAAACGATAAACAACAAACCATAAGCCATAAACCGTAAACCCTAAACCCTAAACCCTAAACCACAAATCCTAAACATGAACCCTAAAGCCTAAAAGCTAAACCCATACCCCAAAACCCCAAACTCTAATCCCTAAACACAACCCCACAAAGATAAAACCCTAAAACATATACCCTAAATCCTAAACCATAATCCTTAAAGACAAAACCATAAACCCTAAGGCCTAAACCCTAAATCCTAAACCCTAACCCTAAACAATAAACCATAAACCCAAAACCCTAAACCCTAAATTTTAAATCTTGAACCCTAACTCATAAACCCTAAACCATAAACCATAAACCCTAAACCCTAAACCATAAACCATAAGCCATAGACCCTAAACCATAAACCCAAAACTATAAACCCTAAACATTAAACCATAACCCTAAACCCTAAACCCCAAACCCTAAACCACAAACCCTAAACAATAAACACTAAACCCTAATCCCTAAACCATAAACCCTAAACCATAAACCATACACCCTAAATCCTAAACTATAAATCGTAAACCCTAAACCCTAAACCCAAAACCATAAACCCAAAACCCTAAACCTTAAGCCCTAAACCATAAACCTTAAATGCTAAACCCAAAGACCAAAACCAAAAACCTAAACCATAAACTCTAAACCCTAAACCCAAAACCCTAAACCCTAAACCCAAATCCATAAACCATAAACCCTAACCCTAAACCATAAACCCAAAACCATAAACACTAAACCCTAAACCATGAACCCTAAATCATAAACCATAAACCATAAACCATAAACCCTAAACCCAAAACCAAAAACCCTAAACCCTAACCCCTAAATCCTAAACCATAAACCCTAAACCATAAAATATAAAACCTAAATCACAAAACCCAAAACCCAAAACCCTAGACCCAAAACCCAAAATGCAAAACCCTAAATCCAAAACCCTAAACCAAAAACCTAAACCCAAAACCCAAAACCCAAAACCATAAAATCTAAACCCTAAACCCTAAACCCCAAACCCTAAACCATAAATCCTAAACTCCAAACCCTAAACCCTAAACCCAAATCCTAAACACTAACCCACAAACACTAAACCCTAAATCCTAAATCCTGAACCATAAACTCTAAACCCTAAGCCCTAAACCCGAAAACCTAAACACTAAACCATAGACCCTAAACCATAAACCCGAAAATCTAAACACTAAACCTTAAACCATAAACCCTAAACCATAAACCATTAATCCCTAAACCCTAAACCCAAAACCCTAAACCTTAAACCATAAACCCTAAGCACAAAACCCTAAACCATAAACCCAAAACCCTAAACCCTAAACCATAGACCCTAAACCCTAAACCTTAAACCATAAATCCTAAACCATAAACCATAAACCATAAACCCAAAACCCAAAATCGTAAACTTTGAACCATAAACTATAAACCCTAAACCCTAAACCATAAAACCTAAACTCCAAACCATAAACCACAAACCCTAAACCATGAATGCTAAACCCTAAAAGCTAAACCCAAAACCCAAAACCCTAAACCCTAAACCATAAACCGTAAACCCCAAACCCTAAACCATAAACCTTAAACCATAAACTGCAAACCCTAAAACAAATCCTAAACCCTAACCCACAAACACTAAACCCTAAACCATAAACTATAAACCATAAACTTTAAACCCTAAACCCTAAACCATAAACTATAAACCCAAAACCCTCAACTCTAAACCCTAAACACAACCCCATAAACACAAAACCCTAAACTACAAACCCTAAACCCTAATCCACAATCACTAAACCATAAACCCTAAGGCCTAAACCCTAAACCATAAACCCAAAACCCTAAACCCTGAAACCTAAATCATAAACCCTAAACCATAATCCATAAACTATAAACCATAAAACCAAACCCTAAACCGTAAACCATAAACACTAAACCATGAACCATAAACCATAAACCATAAATCCTAAGCCCAAAACCCTAACGCTAAACCATAAAACCAAAACCTAAAACCCAAAACCCTAAACACTAAACCATAAACCATAAACCCTAAACCATAAACCATAAACCCTAAACCGTAATCCCAAAACCCTAAACCCTAATCCTCAAACCATAACCCCTAATCCCGAAACCGAAAACCCTAAACCCTAAACCATAAACCCTAAACCATAAACCATAAAACCCTAAACAATAAACCATAAACAATAAAACCCTAAACCATAAACTCTAAACATTAAACCCTAATAACTAAACTATAAACCATAAACCCTAAACCCTAAAGCCTAAACCCAAAACTCTAATCCCTGAACCATAAACCCTAAACCCTAAACCATAAGCCATAGACCCTAAACTATAAACCCAAAACCATAAACCCTAAACATTAAACCATAACCCTAAACCATAAACCCTAACCCTAAACCATAAAACAATAACCCAAAACCTAAAACCCTAAACCCTGAACCCTAAATCATAAACCCTAAACTGTATACCATAAACCCTAAACCATAAAACCTAAACCCAAAACCGTAATCCCAAAACCATAAACCCTAATCCTCAAACCATAATCCCTAATACCGAAACTGAAAACCCTAAATCCTAAACCATAAATCCTAAACCATAAACCATAAAACCCTAAACAATAAACCATAAACCATGAAACCCTAAACCATAAATCCTAAACGATAAACCATAAAACCCTAAACAATAAACCATAAACCATGAAACCCTAAACCATAAATTCTAAACATTAAACACTAAACCATAAACCTAAAACCCTAAACCCTAAGCCCTAAACCATAAACCTTAAATGCTAAACCCAAAGACCTAAACCAAAAACCCCAAACCCTAAACCTTAAACACCACCCCACAAATACAAAAAGCTAAAACAAAACCCTAAACCATAAACCCTAAACCCTAAACCATAAACCCTAAACAGTAAACCATAAACGATAAACAACAAACCATAAGCCCTAAACCATAAACCCTAAACCCTAAACCACAAACCCCAAACATGAACCCTAAAGCCTAAAAGCTAAGCCCATACCCCAAAACCCCAAACTCTAAACCTTAAACACAACCCCACAAAGATAAAACCCTAAGACATATACCCTAAATCCTAAACACTAATCCTTAAAGACAAAACCATAAACCCTAAGGCCTAAACCCTAAATCCTAAACCCTAACCCTAAACAATAAACCATAAACCCTAACCCTAAACCATAAACCCAAAACCATAAACCCTAAATTCTAAATCTTGAACCCTAACTCATAAAACCTAAACCATAAACCATAAACCCTAAACAATAAAACATAAACCATAAACTGTAAACCCAAAACCCAAAACCGTAATCCCAAAACCATAAACCCTAAACCTTAATCCATATACCATAAACCCTAAGCCATAAACCCTAAACCCAAACCCTAAACCCTAAATCCTAAACCAAAAATCCTAAACAATAACCCCTAAGCCCTAAACTCGAAACCATAAACTCTAAACCATAAACCATAAACCATAAACCCTAAACCATATAGCATAAACCCTAAACCCAAATCCCTAAACCATAAACCTAAAATCCTAAACCCTAAACCCTTAATCATCAACAGTAAACCCTAAACCCAAAACTCAATACCCTAAACCTTAAACCATAAACTATAAACCCAAAACCCTAAACCATAAAACCTAAACACTAAACCAAAAACCACAAACCCTAAACCATGAACCCTAAATCCTAAAAGCTAAACCCAAAACCCAAAACCCCAAACTCTAAACCCTAAACACAACCCCACAAACACAAAACCCTAAACTACAAACCCTAAACCCTAATCCACAATCACTAAACCATAAAACCTAAGGCCTAAACCCTAAACCTTAAACCCAAAACCCTAAACTCAAAACCCTAAACCCTAAACCATAAACCCAAAACCCTAAACCCTGAAACCTAAATCATAAACCATAAACTATAAACCATAACACCCAAACCCTAAACCGTAAACCATAAACCCTAAACCATAAACCCTAAACCATAAACCATAAATCCTAAGCCCAAAACCCTAACGCTAAACCATCAAACCAAAACCCAAAACCCAAAACCCAAAACACTGAACCCTAAATCATAAACCCTAAACCATAAACCATAAACCCTAAACCATAAAACATAAACCCTAAATCGTAATCCCAAAACCCTAAACCCTAATCCTCAAATCATAACCCCTAATCCCGAAACCAAAAACCCTAAACACTAAACCATAAACCCTAAACCATAAACCATAAAACCCTAAACAATAAACCAAAAACCATATACTCTAAACATTAAACCCTAATAACTAAACCATAAACCATAAACCCTAAACCCTAAACCCTAAACCCTAAACCTAAAACTCTAATCGCTAAACCATAAACCCTAAACCCTAAACCATAAGCCATAGACCCTAAACCATAAACCCAAAACCATTAACCCTAAACATTAAACCATAACCCTAAACCCTAAACCCCAAACCCTACATCCAAAACCCTAAACCACAAACCCTAAACAATAAACACTAAACCCTAATCCCTAAACCATAAACCCTAAATCCTAAACCATAAATTGTAAACCCTAAACCCTAAGCCCTAAACCATAAACCTTAAATGCTAAACCCAAAGACCTAAACCAAAAACCCCAAACCCTAAACCTTAAACACCACCCCACAAATACAAAAAGATAAAACAAAACCCTAAACCCTAAACCCTAAACCCTAAACCATAAATGCTAAACAATCAACCTTAAACCATAAACAACAAACCATAAGCCCTAAACCATAAACCCTAAACCCTAAACATGAACCCTAAAGCCTAAAAGCTAAACCCATACCACCAAACCACAAACTCTAAACCCTAAACACAACCCCACAAAGATAAAACCCTAAGACATATACCCTAAATCCTTAACCCTAATCCTTAAAGACAAAACCATAAACCCTAAGGCCTAAACCCTAAACCCTAAACCATAACCCTAAATAATAAACCATAAACCCTAACCCTAAACCATAAACCCAAAACCCAAAACCCTAAATCCTAAATCCTGAACCCAAACTCATAAACCCTAAACCATAAACCATAAACCCTAAACAATAAAACATAAACCATAAACCGTAAACCCCATACCCAAAACCGTAATCCCAAAACCATAAACCCTAAACCTTAATCCATATACCATAAACCCTAAACCATAAACCCTAAACCCAAACCCTAAACCCTAAATCCTAAACCAAAAATCCTAAACAATAAACCCTAAGCCCTAAACCTGAAACCATAAACTCTAAACCATAAACCATAAACCCTAAACCCTAAACCATAAACCATAAACCCTAAACCCCAATCCCTAAACCATAAACCCAAAATCCTAAACCCTAAACCCTAAATCATCGACACTAAACCCTAAACCCAAAACTCAATACCCTAAACCTTAAACAATAAACTATAAACCCAAAACCCTAAACCATAAGCCCTAAACTATAAACCCAAAATCCTAAACACTAAACTCTAAAACCTAAACCCTAAACCATAAACCCTAAGCCCTAAACTTGAAACCACAAACCCTAAACCCTAAACACCACCCCACAAACACAAAACCCTAAAACACAAACCCTAAACCCTAAACACTAAACTACAAACCCAAAATAATAAATCCTAAACCCTAAACCCCAAACCATATACTCTAAACTATAAACCATAAACCCTAAACCCTAAACCCTAAACCATAAACCCTATACCATAAACCCAAAACCCTAAACCCTAAACCTTAAACCCTAAACCCTAAACCGTAGACCATAAACCCTAAACCCAAGAACCATAAACCCTAAGCCCTAAACCATAAACCATAAAACCAAATCCTCAACCATAAAACCAAAACCCTAAACCCTAAACCCTAAACCATAATCCATAAACACTAAACCCTAAACCAAAAATCATAAACCCTAAACCGTAAACCTTAAACCCTAAACCCTAAACCATAAACCATAAACCCCAAACCCTAAACCCTAAATCCTAAACCAAAAAAGCTAAACATTAAACCCTAAACCCTAAACCATAAACACTACCATGAACCATAAACACTAAACCCTAAATCATAAACCATAAACCAAAAACGCAAAACCGTAAACCATAAACCCAAAATCCTAAACCCTAAACCCTAAACCATAGACACTAAAACTTAAACACAAAACCCTAAACCCTGAACCATAAACCATAAACACTAAACAATAAACCCTAAACCCTAAATCATAAATCATAAACCATAAACTCTAAACCCTAAACCATAAACCCAAAACCCTAAACAATAAGCCCTAAACCACAAACCTTAAACCCTGAAACCCCAAACCCTAAACCTTAAACAGCACCCCACAAATATAAAACCATAAAACACAAACCCTAAACCCTAAACACTAAACCATAAACCCTAAACCCTAAACACCAAACCATAAACTCTAAACCATAATCCATAAACGCTAAACCATAAACACTAAACCATAAAACCTAACCATAAACCCTAAACCCTAAACCATACACCACAAACCCTAAACCATAAAACCTAAACCCTAAACCCTAAACCCTAAACTATAAATCCTAAACCACAAACCATAAACCCTAAACCCTAAACCCAAAACCCTAAACCCTAAACCCTAAACCCTAAACCCCAAACCGTAAACCATAAACCTTAAATGCTAAATTCCAAACCCTAAACCCTAAACCCAAATCAAAAATCCTAAGCCATAAACCATTAACCCAAAACCTCAACCATAAAACCAAAACCATAAAGCCTAAACCCTATACCAAAACCTAAACACTAAACCCTAATCAGTAAACCCTAAACCTTAAACCCAAAACCATAAACCCTAAACCATAAACCATAAACCTTAAACACTAAACCAAAAACCCTAAACCCCAAACCCTAAACCCTAAATCATAAACCAAAAAACCCTAAACATTTAACCTGAAACCCTAAACCATAAACATTAAACCTTAAATCCTAAACCATAAACCCTAAACCCTAAACCCTAAATCATAAATCCTAAACCATAAACCCTAAACCATAAACTCTAAACCCTAAACCATAAACCATAAACCAAAAACCTCAACCATAAAACCGAAACCATAAACCCTAAACCCTAAACCCAAACCTAAACAATAAACCCTAATCAGTAAACCCAAAACCCTAAACCCAAAACCATAAACCCAAAACAATAAACCATAAACCCTAAACCCTAAACCATAAACCCTAAAACCCAAACCTTAAACCCTTAATCATAAACCAAAAAACCCTAAACATTTAACCCTAAACCCTAAACCATAAACACTAAACCGTAAACCATAAACCCTAAACCCTAAACCCAAAACACTAAACCATAACCCCAAAATCCTAAACCCTAAACCATAAACCATAGACACTAAGCCCTAAGCCCAAAACCCAAAACCCTAAACCCTAAACAATAAACCATAAACCATAAACCCTAAACCCTAAACCATAAATCATAAACCCTAAACCATAAACTCTAAAACCTAAACCCTAAACCCTAAGCCCTAAACCTGAAACCACAAACCCTAAACCCTAAACACCACCACACAAACACAAAACCCTAAAACACAAACCCTAAACCACAAACCCTAAATAATAAACCCTAAACCCTAAACCCTAAACCATAAACTCTAAACTATAAACCATAAACCCTAAATCCTAAACTCTAAACCATAAAACCTAACCCTAAACCCTAAACTGTAAAGACAAAACACTAAACCATAATCCCTAAACCATATCCCTTAAACACTATACCTTAAATCATAAACCTTAAACCATAAACCCTAAACCATAAACCATAAAACCTAAAACCTAAACCCAAAACCCAAAAACCTTAAACCTAAAACCGAAAACCCTAAACCATAAACTATAAACCCTAAACCATAAACCATAAAACCTAAACTATAAACCATAAACCCTACACCCTAAACCGTAAACCCTAAACCGTAAACCCTAAACCATAAACCCAAAACCCTAAATAATAAGCCCAAAACCACAAACCTTAAACCCTAAACCACTAAGCCCTAACCCTGAAACCCCAAACCCTAAACCATAAACAGCACCCCACAAATACAAAACCATAAAACACAATTCCAAAACCCTAAACATTAAACGATAAACCCTAAACCCTAAACCCCAAACCATAAACTCTAAACCATAATCCATAAACGCTAAACCATAAACCCTAAACCATAAAACCAAACCATAAACCCTAAACCCAAAACACTAAACCCTAAACCCTAAACAATTGACCATAAACCCAAAACCTAAAACCATAAATCCTAAACCTTAAACCATACACCACAAACCCTAAACCATGAACCCTAAACCCTAAACCCTAAACTATAAACACTAAACCATAAACCATAAACCCTAAACCCTAAACCCTAAACCCAACACCCTAAACCCTAAACCCTAAACCCTAAACCCTAAACCCTAAACCATAAACCCTAAACCTTAAACTGAAACCATAAACCCTAAACCCTAAACCCTAAACCCAAACCTAAACACTAACCCTAATTAGTAAACCCTAAACCTTAAACCCAAAACCATAAACCCTAAACCATAAACCATAAACCCTAAATCCTAAACCATAAACCCTAAACCCCAAACCCTAAACATTTAACCCTAAACCCTAAACCATAAACCATAAACCCTAAACCCTAAATCACAATTCCTAAACCATAAACCCTAAACCATAAACTCTAAACCCTAAACCCTAAACCCTAAACCATAAACCATAAACCCAAAACCTCAACCATAAAACCGAAACCATAAACACTAAACCCTAAACCCAAACCTACACACAAAACCCTAATCAGTAAACCCTAAACCCTAAACCCAAAACCATAAACCCAAAACCATATACCATAAACCCTAAACCCCAAACTATAAACCCTAAACCCCAAACCCTAAACCCTAAATCATAAACCAAAAAACCCTAAACATTTAACCCTAAACCCTAAACCATAAACACTAAATCCTAAACCATAAACCCTAAACCCTAAACCCAAAACCCTAAACCGTAACCCCAAAATCCTAAACCCTAAACCATAAACCATAGACACTAAGCCCTAAACCCAAAACCCAAAACCCTAAACCCTAAATAATAAACCCTAAACCATAAACCCTAAACCCTAAACCATAAATCATGAACCATAAACCCTAAGCTCTAAAACCTAAACCCAAAACCCAAAACCCTAAGCCCTAAACTTGAAACCCCAAACCCTAAACCCTAAACACCACCCCACAAACACAAAACCGTAAAACACAAACCCTAAACCCTAAACCCTAAACCACAAACCCTAAATAATAAACCCTAAACCCTAAACCCCAAACCATAAACTCTAAACCATAAACAAAAAACCCTAAACCCTAAACCCTAAACCATAAAACCTAACCATAAACCATAAACCATAAACCTAAAACCCTAAACCATAAACCTTAAACCCTAAACCATAGACCATAAACCCTAAACCCAAAACCATCAACCCTAAACCCTAAACTCTAAACCCTAAACCATAAACCATAAAACCAAACACCAAACCACAAAAACAAAAACCTACACCCTAAACACTAAACCCAAAACCATAAACCCTAAACCGTAAACCATAAACCCTAAATTCTAAACCATAAACCCTAAACCCCAAACCCTAAACCCTAAATGCTAAACCAAAAAACCTAAATTTTTAAACCCTAAACCCCAAACCATAAACACTAAACCATGAACCATAAGTACTAAACCCTAAACCATAAATTATAAACCAAAAACCCAAAACCCAAAACCATAAACCCAAAATCCTAAACCCTAAACCCTAAACCATAGACACTAAACCTTAAACCCAAAAACCAGAACCCTGAACCCTAAACCCTAAACCCTAAACCCTAAACCATAAACCCTAAACCCTAAAACCAAAAACATAAACACTAAACCGTAAACCATAAACCCTAAACCTTAAACTATAAACCCTAAACCCAAATGCCAAACCCTAAATCCTAAACCAAAAAAGCTAAACATTAAACCCTAAACCCTAAACCATAAACACTAAACCATGAACCATAAACACTAAACCCTAAATCATAAATCCTAAACCATAAACCCAAAATCCTAAACCCTAAACCCTAAACCATAGACACTAAAACATAAACACAAAACCCTAAACCATAAACCCTAAACCATAAACCATAAAACCTAAAACCTAAACCTAAAACCCAAAAACCCTAAACCAAAAATCGAAAACCCTAAACCATGAACCTTAAAGCCTAAAAGCTAAACCCAAACCCCAAAAGCTTAACTCTAAACCCTAAACACAACCCCACAAACACAAAACCCTAAAACACAAACCCTAAACCCTAATCCACAAACACTACACCATAAACCCTAAACCATAAACCCTAAACCCACAAACACTAAACCCTAAACCTTAAACCCTAAACCAAAAACCCTAAATAATAAACCCTAAACCCTAAACCCTAAACCATAAACTCTAAACCATAAACCCTAAACCTTAAATCCTAAACCCTAAACCCTAAACCCTAAACCATAAACCCTAAACCCAAAAACCATAAATCATAAGCCCTAAACCCTAAACCATAAACCATAAACCATAAAACCAAATCATCAACCATAAAACCAAAACCCTAAACCCTAAACCATAAACCCTAAACCCTAAAACCAAAAACATAAACCCTAAACCATAAACCATAAACCCTAAACCCTAAACCATAAACCCTAAACCCAAACCCTAAACCCTAAATCCTAAACCAAAAAAGCTAAACATTAAACCCTAAACCCTAAACCATAAACACTAAACCATGAACCATAAACACTAAACCCTAAATCATAAACCATAAACCAAAAACCCAAAACCCTAAACCATAAACACAAAATCCTAAACCCTAAACCCTAAACCATAGACACTAAAACTCAAACACAAAACCCTAAACCATAAACCATAAACCCTAAACCCTAAATCATAATTCCTAAACCATAAACCCTAAACCATAAACTCTAAACCCTAAACCCTAAACCCTAAACCATAAACCATAAACCCAAAACCTCAACCATAAAACCGAAACCATAAACCCTAAACCCTAAACCCAAACCTACACACAAAACCCTAATCAGTAAACCCTAAACCCTATACCCAAAACCATAAACCCAAAACCATATACCATAAACCCTAAACCCCAAACCATAAACCCTAAAACACAAACCCTAAACCCTTAATCATAAACAAAAAAAACCCTAAACATTTAACCCTAAACCCTAAACCATAAACACTAAACCCTAAACCATAAACCCTAAACCCTAAACCCAAAACACTAAACCGTAACCCCAAAATCCTAAACCCTAAACCATAAACCATAGACACTAAGCCCTAAACCCAAAACCCAAAACCCTAAACCCTAAACAATAAACCCTAAACCATAAACCCTAAACCCTAAACCATAAATCATGAACCCTAAACCCTAAGCTCTAAAACCTAAACCCTAAACCCAAAACCCTAAGCCCTAAACTTGAAAGCCCAAACCCTAAACCCTAAACACCACCCTACAAACACAAAACCATAAAACACAAACCCTAAACCCTAAACCCTAAACCACAAACCCTAAATAATAAACCCTAAACCCTAAACCCCAAACCATAAACTCTAAACCATAAACCAAAAACCCTAAACCCTAAACCCTAAACCATAAAACCTAACCATAAACCATAAACCATAAACCCAAAACCCTAAACCATAAACCTTAAACCCTAACCCATAGACCATAAACCCTAAACCCAAAACCATCAACCCTAAACCCTAAACTCTAAACCCTAAACCATAAACCATAAAACCAAACACCCAACCATAAAACCAAAAACCTAAACCCTAAACCCTAAACCCTAAACCATACACCCTAAACACTAAACCCAAAACCATAAACCCTAAACCAAAACTATAAACCCTAAATTCTAAACCATAAACCCTAAACCCCAAACCCTAAACCCTAAATGCTAAACCAAAAAACCTAAATTTTAAACCCTAAACCCTAAACCATAAACACTAAACCATGAACCATAAGTACTAAACCCTAAACCATAAATTATAAACCAAAAACCCAAAACCCAAAACCATAAACCCAAAATCCTAAACCCTAAACCCTAAACCATAGACACTAAACCTTAAACCCAAAAACCAAAACCCTGAACCCTAAACCCTAAACCCTAAACCCTAAAACCAAAAACATAAACACTAAATCGTAAACCATAAACCCTAAACCTTAAACCATAAACCCTAAACCCAAACCCCAAACGCTAAATCCTAAACCAAAAAAGCTAAACATTAAACCCTAAACCCTAAACCATAAACACTAAACCATGAACCATAAACACTAAACCCTAAATCATAAATCCTAAACCATAAACCCAAAATCCTAAACCCTAAACCCTAAACCATAGACACTAAAACTTAAACACAAAACCCTAAACCATAAACCCTAAACCATAAACCATAAAACCTAAAACCTAAACCCAAAACCCAAAAACCCTAAACCAAACATCGAAAACCCTAAACCATAAACTATAAACACTAAACCCTAAACCATAAAACCTAAACCCTAAACCATAAACCAGACACCCTAAACCATGAACCTTAAAGCCTAAAAGCTAAACCCAAACCCCAAAAGCTTAACTCTAAACACTAAACACAACCCCACAAACACAAAACCCTAAAACACAAACCCTAAACCCTAATCCACAAACACTACACCATAAACCCTAAACCATAAACCCTAAACCCACAAACACTAAACCCTAAACCCAAAACCCTAAACCAAAAACCCTAAATAATAAACCTTAAACCCTAAACCCTAAACCATAAACTCTAAACCATAAACACTAAACCCTAAACCCTAAACCATAAACCATAAAACCTAACCATAAACCCTAAACCCTAAACCCTAAACCCTAAACCCAAAAACCATAAATCCTAAGCCCTAAACCCTAAACCCTAAACCATAAACAATAAAACCAAATCCTCAACCATAAAACCAAAACCCTAAACCCTAAACTATAAACCCTAAACCCTAAAACAAAAAACATAAACCCTAAACCGTAAACCATAAATCCTAAATCCTAAACCATAAACCCTAAACCCAAACCCTAAACCCTAAATCCTAAACCAAAAAGGCTAAACATTAAACCCTAAACCCTAAACCATAAACACTAAACCATGAACCATAAACACTAAACCCTAAATCATAAACCATAAACCAAAAACCCAAAACCCTAAACCATAAACACAAAATCCCAAACCCTAAACCCCAAACCATAGACACTAAAACTTAAACACAAAACCCTAAACCCTGAACCATAAACCATAAACCCTAAACAATAAACCCTAAACCCTAAACCATAAATCATAAACCCTAAACTCTAAACCCTAAACCATAAACCCAAAACCCTAAACAATAAGCCCTAAACCACAAACCTTAAACCCTAAACCCCTAAGCCCTAACCCTAAAACCCCAAACCCTAAACCATAAACAGCACCCCACAAATACAAATCATAAAACACAAACCCTAAACCCTACACATTAAGCCATAAACCCTAAACACAAGCCCACAAACACAAAATCCTAAAACACAAACTCTAAACACTAAACCATAAACCCAAAACCCTAAGGCCTAAACCCTAAACCCAAAACCCTTAACCCAAATCCATAAACCATAAACCCTAACCCTAAACCATAAACCCAAAACCGTAAACCCTAAACCATAAACCATGAACCCTAAATCATAAACCCAAAACCCTAAACCTTAATCCCTAAACCTTAATCCTAAACCGTAATCCGTAAACCCAAAACCCTAAAACATAATCCTTAAACCATAACCCATAAACCTGAAACCGAAAACCCTAAACCCTAAACTCTAAACCCGAAACCATAATCCCTAAACCATAAACTATAGAACCTAAATCACAAAACCCAAAACCCAAAACCCTAGACCCAAAACCCAAAACCCAAAACCCTAAACCTAAAACACTAAATCCAAAACCCGAAATACTAAAATCCAAAACCCTAAACCCTAAACCCTAAACCCTAAACTGTAAACCCAAAACATTAAACCATAATACCTAAACCATATCCCCTAAACCCAAAACCCAAAACCCTATACCTTAAATCCTAAACTCTAAACCATAAACCCTAAACGCTAAACCATAAACCCTAAACCATATCCCTTAAACACTATACCTTAAATCATAAACCTTAAACCATAAACCCTAAACCATAAACCATAAAACCTAAAACCTAAACCCAAAACCCAAAAACCCTAAACGAAAAACCGAAAGCCCTAAACCATAAACTGTAAATACTAAACCGAAAACCAAAAAACCTAAACCCTAAACCATAAACCAGACACCCTAAACCATGAACCTTAAAGCCGAAAAGCTAAACCCAAACCCCAAAAGCATAACTATAAACCCTAAACACAACCCCACAAACACAAAACCCTAAAACACAAACCCTAAACCCTAAACCCTAATCCACAAACACTACACCATAAATCATAAACCCTAAACCCTAAACCATAAACCCTAAACCCACAAACACAAACCCTAAACCCTAACCAAAAACCCTAAATAATAAACCCTAAACCCTAAACCCTAAACCATAACTCTAAACCATAAACCATAAACCCTAAACCCTAAACCCTAAACCATAAAACCTAACCATAAAACCTAAACCGTAAACCCAAAACCGTAAACCCCAAACCTTAAACCCTAAACCCAAAACCATAGACCATAAACCCTAAACCCAAAAACCATAAATCCTAAGCCCTAAACCCTAAACCCTAAACCATAAACCATAAACCATAAACCCTAAACCCAAAATTATAAACCCTAATCCGTAAACCATAAACCCTAAACCATAAACCATAAACCCTACACCCCAAACCCTAAACCCTAAACCATAAACCCAAAACCCTAAACAATAAGCCCTAAACCACAAACCTTAAACCCTAAACACCTAAGCCCTAACCCTAAAACCCCAAACCCTAAACCATAAACAGCACCCCACAAATACAAAATCATAAAACACAAACCCTAAACCCTACACATTAACCCAAAAACCCTAAACACAAGCCCACAAACACAAAATCCTAAAACACAAACTCTAAACACTAAACCCTAATCTACAACCACTAAACCATAAACCCTAAGGCCTAAACCCTAAACCCGAAACCCTTAACCCAAATCCATAAACCATAAACCCTAACACTAAACCAAAAACCCAAAACCGTAAACCATAAACCTTAAACCTAAACCCTAATTCGTAAACCCAAAACCCTAAACCATAATCCTTAAACCATAACCCATAAACCTGAAACCGAAAACCCTAAACCCTAAACTCTAAACCCGAAACCATAATCCCTAAACCATAAACTATAGAACCTAAATCACAAAACCCAAAACCCAAAACCCTAGACCCAAAACCCAAAACCCAAAACCCTAAACCTAAAACCCTAAATCCAAAACCCGAAATACTAAAATCCAAAACCCTAAACCCTAAACCCTAAACCCTAAACCCTAAACTGTAAACCCAAAACACTAAACCATAATCCCTAAACGATATCCCCTAAACCCAAAACCCTATACCTTAAATCCTAAACCCTAAACCACAAACCCTAAACCATAAACCATAAAACCTAAAACCTAAACCCAAAACCCAAAAACCCTAAATGAAAAACCGAAAACCCTAAACCATAAACTGTAAATACTAAACCCAAAACCATAAAACCTAAACCCTAAACCATAAACCAGACACCCTAAACCATGAACCTTAAAGCCAAAAAGCTAAACCCAAACCCCAAAAGGTTAACTCTAAACCCTAAACACAACCCCACAAACACAAAACCCTAAAACACAAACCCAAAACCCTAAACCCTAATCCACAAACACCACACCATAAACCCTAAACCCTAAACCCTAAACCATAAACCATAAACCCACAAACATTAAACCCTAAACCCTAAACCCTAAACCAAAAACCCTAAATAATAAACCCTAAACCCTAAACCCTAAACCATAAACTATAAACCATAAACCATAAACCCTAAACCCTAAACCATAAAACCTAACCATAAACCCTAAACCATAAACCCAAAACCCTAAACCCCAAACCTTAAACCCTAAACCCAAAACTATTGACCATAAACCTTAAACCCAAAAACTATAAATCCTAAGCCCTAAACCCTAAACCCTAAACCATAAACCATAAACCCTTACCCTAAACCATAAACCCAAAACCATAAACACTAAACCCTTAACCATGAACCCTAAATCATAAACCATAAACCATAAACCATAAACCCAAAACCAAAAACCCTAAACCCTAAACCCTAAACCAAAAACCCTAAACCATAAACTATAAAACCTAAATCACAAAACCCAAAACCCAATACCCTAGACCCAAAACCCAAAACGCAAAACCCTAAATCCAAAACCCTAAACCAAAAACCTAAACCCAAAACCCAAAACCCAAAACCATAAAACCTAAACCCTAAACCCCAAACCCTAAACCATAAATCCTAAACCCCAAACCCTAAACCCTAAACCCAAATCCTAAACACTAACCCACAAACACTAAACCCTAAATCCTAAATCCTGAACCATAAACTCTAAACCCTAAGCCCTAAACCCGAAAACCTAAACACTAAACCATAAACCCTAAACCATAAACCCGAAAACCTAAACACTAAACCTTAAACCATAAACCCTAAACCATAAACCATTAATCCCTAAAGACTAAACCCTAAACCCTAAACCATAAACCCTAAGCCTAAAACCCTAAACCATAAACCCAAAACCATAAACCCAAAACCATAAACCCTAAACCATAGACCCTAAACCCTAAACCTTAAACCATAAATCCTAAACCCTAAACCATAAATCATAAACCCAAAACCCAAAATCGTAAACCTTAAACCATAAACTATAAACACTAAACCTTAAACCATAAAACCTAAACCCTAAACAATAAACCACAAACCCTAAACCATGAACCCTAAACCCTAAAAGCTAAACCCAAAACCCAAAACCCTAAACCCTAAACCATAAACCTTAAACCCTAAACTGCAAACCCTAACCCACAAACACTAAAGCCTAAATCGTAAATCTTAAACCATAAACTATAAACCATAAACTCTAAACCCTAAACCCTAAACCCTAAACCCTAAACCATAAACCATAAACCCTAAACCCAAAATTATAAACCCTAAACCGTAAACCATAAACCCTAAACCATAAACCATAAACCCTAAACCCTAAACCATAAACCCCAAACCCTAAACAATAAGCCCTAAACCACAAACCTTAAACCCTAAACCCCTAAGCCCTAACACTAAAACCCCAAACCCTAAACCATAAACAGCACCCCACAAATACAAAATCATAAAACACAAACCCTAAACACTACACATTAACCCATAAACCCTAAACACAAGCCCACAAACACAAAATCCTAAAACACAAACTCTAAACACTAAACCCTAATCTACAAACACTAAACCATAAACCCTAAGGCCTAAACCCTAAACCCGAAACCCTTAACCCAAATCCATAAACCATAAACCCTAACACTAAACGATAAACCCAAAACCGTAAACCGTAAACCTTAAACCTAAACCCTAATCCGTAAACCCAAAACCCTAAACCATAATCCTTAAACCATAACCCATAAACCTGAAACCGAAAACCCTAAACCCTAAACTCTAAACCCGAAACCATAATCCCTAAACCATAAACTATAGAACCTAAATCACAAAACCCAAAACCCAAAACCCTAGACCCAAAACCCAAAACCCAAAACCCAAAACCTAAAACCCTAAATCCAAAACCCGAAATACTAAAATCCAAAACCCTAAACCCTAAACCCTAAACCCTAAACCCTAAACTGTAAACCCAAAACACTAAACCATAATCCCTAAACCATATCCCCTAAACCCAAAACCCAAAACCCTATACCTTAAATCCTAAACCCTAAACCACAAACCCTAAACCATAAACCATAAAACCTAAAACCTAAACCCAAAACCCAAAAACCCTAAATGAAAAACCGAAAACCCTAAACCATAAACTGTAAATACTAAACCCAAAACCATAAAACCTAAACCCTAAACCATAAACCAGACACCCTAAACCATGAACCTTAAAGCCAAAAAGCTAAACCCAAACCCTAAAAGGTTAACTCTAAACCCTAAACACAACCCCACAAACACAAAACCCTAAAACACAAACCCTAAACCCTAAACCCTAATCCACAAAGACCACACCATAAACCCTAAACCCTAAACCCTAAACCATAAACCCTAAACCCACAAACACTAAACCCTAAACCCTAAACCCTAAACCAAAAACCCTAAATAATAAACCCTAAACCCTAAACCCTAAACCATAAACTCTAAACCATAAACCATAAACCCTAAACCCTAAACCATAAAACCTAACCATAAACCCTAAACCATAAATCTAAAACCCAAAACCCCAAACCTTAAACCCTAAACCCAAAACTATTGACCATAAACCTTAAACCCAAAAACCATAAATCCTAAGCCCTAAACCCTAAACACTAAACCATAAACCATAAACCCTTACCCTAAACCATAAACCCAAAACCATAAACACTAAACCCTTAACCATGAACCCTAAATCATAAACCATAAACCATAAACCATAAAGCCTAAACCCAAAACCAAAAACCCTAAACCCTAAACCCTAAACCCTAAACCAAAAACCCTAAACCATAAACTATAAAACCTAAATCACAAAACCCAAAACCCAATACCCTAGACCCAAAACCCAAAACGCAAAACCCTAAATCCAAAACCCTAAACCAAAAACCTAAACCCAAAACCCAAAACCCAAAACCATAAAACCTAATCCCTAAACCCTAAACCCCAAACCCTAAACCATAAATCCTAAACTCCAAACCCTAAACCCTAAACCCAAATCCTAAACACTAACCCCACAAACACTAAACCCTAAATCCTAAATCCTGAACCATAAACTCTAAACCCTAAGCCCTAAACCCAAAAACCTAAACACTAAACCATAAACCCTAAACCATAAACCCGAAAACCTAAACACTAAACCTTAAACCATAAACCCTAAACCATAAACCATTAATCCCTAAAGACTAAACCCTAAACCATAAACCCTAAACCATAAACCCAAAACCATAAACCCTAAACCATAGACCCTAAACCCTAAACCTTAAACCATAAATCCTAAACCCTAAACCATAAATCATAAACCCAAAACCCAAAATCGTAAACCTTAAACCATAAACTATAAACACTAAACCCTAAACCATAAAACCTAAAACCTAAACCCTAAACCCTAAACCATAAACCTTAAACCCTAAACTGCAAACCCTAACCCACAAACACTAAAGCCTAAATCGTAAATCTTAAACCATAAACTATAAACCATAAACTCTAAACCCTAAATCCTAAACCCTAAACCATAAACCGTAAACCCAAAACTCTAAACCATAAACCCGAAACCCTAAACCCAAAACCCAAACCCCAAAACCCAAAACCCTAAACCATAGACCACCTAAACCCTAAACCCAAAACGATAAACCCTAAACCTTAAACCAAAAACCATAAACCCTAAACCATAAACCCTAAACTCAAACCCTAAACCCTAAATCCTAAACCAAAAATCCAAAACAATAAACCCTAAGCCCTAAACCTGAATCCATAAACTCTAAACCATAAAACATAAACCCTAAACCCTAAACCATAAACCATAAACCCTAAACACAAATCCCAAAACCATAAACACAAATTCCTAAACCCTAAACCCTAAATCATAGACACTAAACCCTAAACCCAAAATGCAATACCCATAACCTTAAACCATAAACTATAAACCCTAAACCCTAAACCAAAAAACCAAAACCCTAAACCATAAACCACAAACCCTAAACCATGAACCCTAAACCATAAAGTTAAACCCAAAACCCAAAACCCCAAACTCTAAACCCTAAACACAACCCCACAAACACAAAACCCTAAAACACAAACCCTAAACCATAATCCACAATCACTAAACCATAAACCCTAAGGCCTAAACCCTAATCCCCAAACCCTAGACCCTAAACCATAAACCATAAACACTAACCCTAATCCATAAACCCAAAACACAAAACCCAAAACCCTAAACCCTGAACCTTAAATCATAAACCCTAAATCATAAACTATAAAATATAAACCATAAAACTTAAACCCTAAACCGTAAACCATAAATCCTAAACCATAAACCATAAACTATAAACCATAAATAATAAATCCAAAACCCTAAACCCTAAGCCATAAACCCAAAAACCTAAACCCTAAGTCCTAAATTGTAGACACTAAACCCTAAACCCTAAACCCTAAACCATAAACCCTAAACCATAAATCCTAAACCTAAAACCCAAAATCCAAAATCCTAAACCTTAAACCATAAACTATAAACCCTAAACCATAAACCATAAAACATAATATCTAAACCATAAAGCATAAACCCTAAACCATGAACCCTAAAGGCTAAAAGCTAAACCCAAAACCCAAAATCTTAAACCCAAAATGCAAAACCCTAAACCCTAAACCCTAACCCATAAACCCTAAACAGCAAATCCTAAACCATAAACCATAAACCCTAATCCTAAACCATAAAACCAAAACCCAAAATCCAAAACCCTAAACCCTGAACCCTAAATCATAAACCCTAAACTGTATACCATAAACCCTAAACCATAAAACCTAAACCCTAAACCGTAATCCCAAAACCTTAAACCCTAATCCTCAAACCATAATCCATAATACCAAAACCAAAAACCCTAAACCCTAAACCATAAATCCTAAACCATAAACCATAAAACCCTAAACAATAAACCATAAACCATGAAACCCTAAACAATAAATTCTAAACATTAAACCCTAAACCATAAACCATAACCCATAAACCCTAAACCCTAAACCCAAAATCCTAATCCCTAAACCATAAACCCTAAACCCCAAACCCTAAATCCTAAACCATAAACCATAAACCCTAAACCATAAACCCGAAATCCTAAACCATAAACCCTAAACCATAAACCATACACCCTAAATCCTAAACCATAAATCGTAAACCCTAAACACTAAACCCTGAACCCTAAACCCAAAACCCAAAATCCTAAGCCCTAAACCATAAACCTTAAACGCTAAACCCAAAGCCCTAAACCTAAAACCCCAAACCCTAAACCTTAAACACGACCCCACAAACACAAAAAGCTAAAACACAAACCCTGAACCCTAAACCCTAAACCATAAACCTTACCAATAAACCCTAAACCATAAACGACAAACCATACACCCTAAACCATAAAACCTAAACCCTAAACCCTAAACCAAAAACCCAAAACCCTAAACCCTAAGCCATAAACCATAAACCTTAAACGCTAAACCCAAAGCCCTAAACCTAAAACCCTAAACCCTAGACCTTAAACACCACCCCACAAACACAAAAATCTAAAATACAAATCCTAAACCGTAAACCTTAAACCATAAACCTTACCAATAAACCCTAAACCATAAACGACAAACCATACACCATAAACTATAAATACTAAACCCTAAACCCTAAACCATAAACCCAAAACACAAAACCCAAAACCCTAAATGCTAAACCCTAAACCTTAAATCATAGACCTTAAACACTAAACCCAAAACCAAAAACCCTAAACCCTAAACCCTAAAATATAAGCCTTAAACCATAAACACTAAACCCAAAACCCAAAATCCGAAACCTTAAACCATAAACTATAAATCCTAAACCCTAAACCATAACACCTAAACCCTAACCCATAAACCACAAACCCTAAACCATGAACCCTAAAGCCTAAAAGCTCACCCATACCCCAAAACCCAAACTCTAAACCCTAAGCACAACCCCACAAAGACATAACCCTAACACATATACCCTAAACCTAAACCCTAATCTTAAAGACTAAACTATAAACCCTAAGGCCTAAACCCTAAACCCTAAACCCTAATCCCTAAACAATAAACCATAAACCCTAACCTTAAACCATAAACCCAAAACCCTAAACCCTAAATCCTAAATCCTGAACCCTAACTCATAAACCCTAAACCATAAACCATAAACCCTAAACGATAAAACATAAACCATAAACCGTAAACCCAAAACCCAAAACCGTAATCCCAAAACCATAAACCCTAAACCTTAATCCATAAACCATAAACCCTAAACCATAAACCCTAAACCCAAACCCTAAACCTTAAATCCTAAACCAAAAATCCTAAAGAATAAACCCTAAGCCCTAAACCCGAAACCATAAACTCTAAACCATAAACCATAAACCCTAAACCCTAAACCATAAACCATAAACCCTAAACCCAAATCCCTAAACCATAAACCCAAAATCCTGAACCCTAAACCCTAAATCATAGACACTAAACCCTAAACCCAAAACACAATACCCTAAACCTTAAACCATAAACTATAAACCCATAACCCTAAACCATAAAACCTAAACAATAAACCATAAACCACAAACCCTAAACCATGAACCCTAAATCCTAAAAGCTAAACCCAAAACCCAAAACCCCAAACTCTAAACCCTAGACACAACCCCACAAACACAAAACCCTAAACTACAAACCCTAAACCCTAACCCACAATCACTAAACCATAAACCCTAAGGCCTAAACCCTAAACCATAAACCATAAACCATAAACCCTAAACCCTAAATCCTAAACCCTAAACCCTAAACCCTAAACCTTAAACCCAAAACCCTAAACCCTGAAACCTAAATCATAAACCCTAAACCATAAACCATAAACTATAAACCATCAAACCCTAACCCTAAACCGTAAAGCATAAACCCTAAACCATAAACCATAAACCATAAACCATAAATCCTAAGCCCAAAACCCTAACCCTAAACCATAAAACCAAAACCCAAAACCCAAAACCCAAAACCCTAAACACTGAACCCTAAATCATAAACCCTAAACCATAAACCATAAACCCTAAACCATAAAACATAAACCCTAAACCGTAATCCTAAAACCTTAAACCCTAATCCTCAAACCATAACCCCTAATCCCGAAACCGAAAACCCAAAAACCTATACCATAAACCCTAAACCATAAACCATAAAACCCTAAACAATAAACCATAAACCATAAAACCCTAAGCCATTAACTCTAAACATTAAACCCTAATAACTAAACCATAAACAATAAACCATAAACCCTAAACCTTAAACCCTAAACCCAAAACTCTAATCCCTAAACCATAAACCCTAAACCCTAAACCATAAGCCATAGACCCTAAACCATAAACCCAAAACCATAAACCCTAAACATTAAACCATAACCCTAAACCCTAAACCCCAAACCCTAAATCCAAAACCCTAAACCACAAACCCTAAACAATAAACACTAAACCCTAATCCCTAAACCATAAACCCTAAACCATAAACCATACACCCTAAATCCTAAACCATAAATCGTAAACCCTAAACCCTAATCCCTAAACCATAAACCCAAAACCCTAAACCCTAAGCCCTAAACCATTAACCTTAAATGCTAAACCCAAAGACCTAAACCAAAAACCCCAAACCCTAAACCTTAAACACCACCCCACAAATACAAAAAGCTAAAACAAAACCCTAAACCCTAAACCCTAAACCCTAAACCCTAAACCCTAAACCATAAACCCTAAACAATAACCCTTAAACGATAAACAACAAACCATAAGCCCTAAACCATAAACACTAAACCCTAAACCCTAAACCACAAACCCTAAACATGAACCCTAAAGCCTAAAAGCTAAACCCATACCCCAAAACCCCAAACTCTAAACCCTAAACACAACCCCACAAAGATAAAACCCGAAGACATATACCCTAAATCCTAAACCCTAATCCTTAAAGACAAAACCATAAACCATAAACCCTAAACCATAAACCCGAAATCCTAAACCATAAACCCTAAACCATAAACTATACACCCTAAATCCTAAACCATAAATCGTAAACCCTAAACACTAAACCCTGAACCATAAACCCAAAACCCAAAATCCTAAGCCCTAAACCATAAACCTTAAACGCTAAACCCAAAGCCCTAAACCTAAAACCCCAAACCCTAAACCTTAAACACCACCCCACAAACACAAAAAGCTAAAACACAAACCCTGAACCCTAAACCCTAAACCATAAACCTTACCAATAAACCCTAAACCATAAACGACAAACCATACACCCTAAACCATAAATCCTAAACCCTAAACCCTAAACCAAAAACCCAAAACCCTAAACCCTAAGCCATAAACCATAAACCTTAAACGCTAAACCCAAAGCCCTAAACCTAAAACCCTAAACCCTAAACCTTAAACACCACCCCACAAACACAAAAATCTAAAATACAAATCCTAAACCGTAAACCTTAAACCATAAACCTTACCAATAAACCCTAAACCATAAACGACAAACCATACACCCTAAACTATAAATACTAAACCCTAAACCCTAAACCATAAACCCAAAACACAAAACCCAAAACCCTAAATGCTAAACCCTAAACCTTAAATCATAGACCTTAAACACTAAACCCAAAACCAAAAACCCTAAACCCTAAACCCTAAAATATAAGCCTTAAACCATAAACACTAAACCCAAAACCCAAAATCCGAAACCTTAAACCATAAACTATAAATCCTAAACCCTAAACCATAACACCTAAACCCTAACCCATAAACCACAAACCCTAAACCATGAACCCTAAAGCCTAAAAGCTCACCCATACCCCAAAACCCAAACTCTAAACCCTAAGCACAACCCCACAAAGACAAAACCCTAACACATATACCCTAAACCTAAACCCTAATCTTAAAGACTAAACTATAAACCCTAAGGCCTAAACCCTAAACCCTAAACCCTAATCCCTAAACAATAAACCATAAACCCTAACCTTAAACCATAAACCCAAAACCCTAAACCCTAAATCCTAAATCCTGAACCCTAACTCATAAACCCTAAACCATAAACCATAAACCCTAAACGATAAAACATAAACCATAAACCGTAAACCCAAAACCCAAAACCGTAATCCCAAAACCATAAACCCTAAACCTTAATCCATAAACCATAAACCCTAAACCATAAACCCTAAACCCAAACCCTAAACCTTAAATCCTAAACCAAAAATCCTAAACAATAAACCCTATGCCCTAAACCCGAAACCATAAACTCTAAACCATAAACCATAAACCCTAAACCCTAAACCATAAACCCTAAACCCAAATCCCTAAACCATAAACCCAAAATCCTAAACCCTAAACCCTAAATCATAGACACTAAGCCCTAAACCCAAAACACAATACCCTAAACCTTAAACCATAAACTATAAACCCATAACCCTAAACCATAAAACCTAAACACTAAACCATAAACCACAAACCCTAAACCATGAACCCTAAATCATAAAAGCAAAACCCAAAACCCAAAACCCCAAACTCTAAACCCTAAACACAACCCCACAAACACAAAACCCTAAACTACAAACCCTAAACCCTAACCCACAATCACTAAACCATAAACCCTAAGGCCTAAACCCTAAACCATAAACCCTAAACCCTAAACCCAAAACCCTAAACCATAAACCCTAAACCCTAAACCTTAAACCCAAAACCCTAAACCCTGAAACCTAAATCATAAACCCTAAACCATAAACCATAAACTATAAACCATAAAACCCAAACCCTAAACCGTAAAGCATAAACCCTAAACCAAAAACCATAAACCATAAACCATAAATCCTAAGCCCAAAACCCTAACCCTAAACCATAAAACCAAAACCCAAAACCCAAAACCCAAAACCCTAAACACTGAACCCTAAATCATAAACCCTAAACCATAAACCATAAACCCTAAACCATAAAACATAAACCCTAAACCGTAATCCCAAAACCTTAAACCCTAATCCTCAAACCATAACCCCTAATCCCGAAACCGAAAACCCAAAACCCTATACCATAAACCCTAAACCATAAACCATAAAACCCTAAACAATAAACCATAGACCATAAAACCCTAAACCATTAACTCTAAACATTAAACCCTAATAACTAAACCATAAACCACAAACCATAAACCCTAAACCTTAAACCCTAAACCCAAAACTCTAATCCCTAAACCATAAACCCTAAACCCTAAACCATAAGCCATAGACCCTAAACCATAAACCCAAAACTATAAACCCTAAACATTAAACCATAACCCTAAACCCTAAACCCCAAACCCTAAATCCAAAACCCTAAACCACAAACCCTAAACAATAAACACTAAACCTTAATTCCTAAACCATAAACCCTAAACCATAAACCATACACCCTAAATCCTAAACCATAAATCGTAAACCCTAAACCCTAATCCCTAAACCATAAACCCTAAACCCTAAACCCTAAGCCCTAAACCATAAACCTTAAATGCTAAACCCAAAGACCTAAACCAAAAACCCCAAACCCTAAACCTTAAACACCACCCCACAAATACAAAAAGCTAAAACAAAACCCTAAACCCTAAACCCTAAACCCTAAACCCTAAACCATAAACCCTAAACCCTAAACCCTAAACCCTAAACCCTAAACCCTAAACAATAACCCTTAAACGATAAACAACAAACCATAAGCCCTAAACCATAAACCCTAAACCCTAAACCCTAAATCACAAACCCTAAACATGAACCCTAAAGCCTAAAAGCTAAACCCATACCCCAAAACCCCAAACTCTAAACCCTAAACACAACCCCACAAAGATAAAACCCTAAGACATATACCCTAATTCCAAAACCCTAATCCTTAAAGATAAAACCATAAACCCTAAGTTTTAAACCCTAAATCCTAAACACTAACCCTAAACAATAAACCATAAACCCTAACCCTAAACCATAAACCCAAAACCCTAAACCCTAAATTCTAAATCTTGAACCCTAACTCATAAACCCTAAACCATAAACCATAAACCCTAAACAATAAAACATAAACCATAAACTGTAAACCCAAAACCGAAAACCGTAATCCCAAAACCATAAACCCTAAACCTTAATCCATATACCATAAACCCTAAGCCATAAACCCTAAAGCCAAACCCTAAACCCTAAATCCTAAACCAAAAATCCTAAACAATAACCCCTAAGCCCTAAACCCGAAACCATAAACTCTAAAACATAAACCATAAACCCTAAACCATAAACCATAAACCCTAAACCCTAAACCCAAATCCCTAAACCATAAACCCAAAATCCTAAACCCTAAACCCTAAATCATAGACACTAAACCTTAAACCCAAAACTCAAAACCCTAAACCTTAAACCATAAACAATAAACCCAAAACCCTAAACCATAAAACCTAAACACTAAACCATAAACCACAAACCCTAAACCATGAACCCTAAATCCAAAAAGCTAAACCCAAAACCCAAAACCCCAAACTCTAAACCCTAAACACAACCCCACAAACACAAAACCCTAAACTACAAACCCTAAACCCTAATCCACAATCACTAAACCATAAACCTTAAGGACTAAACCCTTAACCATAAACCCAAAACCCTAAAACCAAAACCCTAAACCCTAAACCCTAAACCCTAAACCATAAACCCAAAACCCTAAACCCTAAAACCTAAATCATAAACCCTAAACCATAAATCATAAACTATAAACCATAAAACCCAAACCCTAAACCGTAAACCATAAACCCTAAACCATAAACCATAAATCCTAAGCCCAAAACCCTAATGCTAAACCATAAAACCAAAACCCAAAACCCAAAACCCTAAACACTGAACCCTAAATCATAAACCATAAACCATAAACCATAAACCCTAAACCATAAAACATAAACCCTAAACCATAATCCCAAAACCCTAAACCCTAATCCTCAAACTATAACCCCTAATCCTGAAACCAAAAACCCTAAACCCTAAACCATGAACCCTAAACCATAAACCGTAAAACCCTAAACAATAAACCATAAACCATAAAACCCTAAACTATAAACTCTAAACATTAAACCCTAATAACTAAACCATAAACCATAAACCCTAAACCCTAAACCCTAAACCCTAACCCAGAAACCATAAGCCATAAGCCCTAACCCTAAACCATAAACCCAAAACCTTAAAACGTAAACCATGAACCCTAAATCATAAACCCTCAACCGTAAACCATAAACCCTAAACCATAAAACCTAAACCCTAAACCGTAAACCCATAACCCTAAACCGTAAACCCTAAACCCTAAATCTATAAACCCTAAAACCTAATCCCTAAACCAAAACTCTTAAACCCGAAGCCGAAAATACTAAACTCTAAACCCTAAACCATAAACCCTAAACCATAAACCATAAATCCTAAAACCTAAACACAGGACCCTAAACCCAAAACCCAAAACACTAAACCCTAAACCCTAAACCATAAACCATAAACCCTAAACCATAAACCTTAAACGCTAAACACCAAATCCTAAACCTTAAACCCTATCCCACAAACACTAAACCCTAAATCCTAAATCCTAAACCATAAACCCTAAACCATAAACTCAAAACCCTAAACCCTAAACTATAAACCATAAACCTAAACTCTAAACAATAAAACCAAAACCCTAAACCATAAACCCTAAACCCAAAACCCAAAACCCTAAACCCTAAACCATAGACCCTAAACCCTAAACCCAAAACCAAAAACCCTAATCCTTAAACTATAAACCATAAACCCTAAACCCCAAACCCAAACCCTAAATCCTAAACCAAAAACCCTAAACAATAAACCATAAATCCTAAACCCTAAACCATAAACCCTAAACCATAAACCATATATCCTAAACTCTAAACCATAAACCATAAGCCCTAAACCCAAAACCCTAAACCATAAACCACAAATCCTAAACCCTAAACACTAAATAATAGACACTAAACCACAAACCCAAAACCCAAAACCTTAAACCCTAAACCCTAAATCCTAAACCATAAACCCTAAACCCTAAACACTAAATAATAAATGCATAAACCCTAAACCCTAAACCATAAACCACAAATCCTAAACCCTAAACACTAAACCATAGACACTAACCACAAACCCAAAACCCAAAACCCAAAACACTAAACCCTAAACCATAAACCCAAAACCCTAAACCCTAAACCCTAAACCCTAAACCATAGATCCTAAACCATAAAACCATAAACCCAAAACCCAAAACCATAAACACTAAACCATAAACCCTAAACCCTAAACCATTAACCCAAAAACCTAAACCATAAGCCTTAAATCGTAAACCTTAAACCCTAAACCCTCAGACCTAAACCAATAACCCCAAACCATAAGCCGTAAACCCTAAACACCACCCCACAAACACAAAACCCTAAACAATAAACCCAAAACCCTAAACCATAAACTCTAAACCTAAAACCATAAACCATAAACCATAAACCCTAAACCGTAGTCCCTAAACCATAAAACCTAACCCTAAACCCTAAACCATAAACCTAAAATCCTAAATCATAAACCCTAAACCATAAACCTAAAACCATAAACCCTAAACTCTAAAGGCTAAACCATAGACCCTAAACCCTAAACCCAAAACCATAAACCCTAAACCCTAAACCATAAACACTAAACCCAAAACCCAAAATCTTAAACCTTAAACCATAAACTATAAACCCTAAAACCAAAATCATAAAACCTAAACCCTAAACCATAAACCACAAACCCTAAACCATGAACCCTAAACCCTAAAAGCTAAACCCAAACACCAAAATCCCAAACTCTAAACCCTAAAAACAACACCACAAACACAAAACCCTAAAACACAAACCCTAAACCCTAAGCCCTAATCCACAAACACAAAACCATAAACCCTAAGGCCTAAAGCCTAAACCCTAAACCCTAAACCCAAAATCGTAAATCATAAACCCTAATCCATAAACCCTAAACCCAAAACTGAAAACCTTAAACCCTAAACCATAAACCCTAATCCATAAACCATAAACCATAAAACTTAAAACCTAAACCCCAACCCCAAAACCCTAAACCATAAACCCAAAGCCCTAAACCCTAAACCCCAAACCCTAAACCCTAAACCCTAAACCCTGAACCCTAAGTCATAAACATTAAATCATAAACCATAAACCCTAAACCATAAAACCTAAACCCTAAACCATAAACCCAAAACCCTAAACCCTAATCCCTAAACCATAACCCCTAAACCCAAAACTGAATAGCATAAACCCTAAACCTAAACACTAAACCATAAACCCTAAACCCTAAAAGCTAAACCCAAACCCCAAAACCACAAACTCTAAACCATAAACACAACCCCACAAACACAAAACCCTAAAACACAAACCCTTAACCCTAAACCCTAATCCACAAACACAAAACGATAAACCCTAAGGCCTAAAGCCTAAAGCCTAAACCCTAAACCCTAAACCATAAACCATAAACCCTAAACCATAAACAATAAAACCAAAACCCTAAACCATAAACCATAATCCCAAAGCCCTAAACCCTAAACCCTAAACCATCGACCCTAAACCCTAAACCCAAAACCATAAACCATAAACCTTAAACCATAAACCATAAACCCAAACCCTCGAACCCTAACACTAAATCCTAAACCAAAAACCCTAAACAATAAACTATAAACCCTAAACCCCAAACCATAAATCCTAAACCCTAAACCATATATCTTAAACTCTAAATAATAAACCATAAACCCTAAACCCAAAATCCTAAACCATAAACCCAAAATCCGAAACCCTAAACCCTAAACCATAGACACTAAACCATAAACCTAAAACCCTAAACAGAAAACCATAAATCATAAACCTAAAATCATAAATCCTAAACCCTAAACCCTAAACCATAGACACTAAACCCTTAACCCAAAACCCTAAACCCTAAACCATAAACCCTAAACCCTAAACCATAAATCATAAACTCTAAGCCAATAACCCTAAACCATAAACCTAAAACCCTAAACCCTAAGCTAAACCATAAACCTTAAATCCTAAACCCTAAGCCTTAATCCTAAAACCCTAACCCCTAAACACCACCCCACAAGCACAAAACCCTAAAACACAAACCCTAAACCATAAACCCTAAACCACAAACCCTAAACAATAAACCCTAAACATTAAACCCCAAATGATAAACTCTAAACCATAAACCATAAACCCTAAACAATAAACCTTAAACCGTAAAACTGAACCCTAAACCCTAAACCATAAACCCATAAACCCTAAAACCTAAACCCAAAACGCAAAACCCTAAACCTTAAGCCATAAACCCTATAACCTAAATCCTAAACCATAAACCCTAAACCCAAAACACTAAACCATAAACCCTAAACCATAAACCATAAACCCTAAACAGAAAACCATAAATCATAAACCCTAAACCCTAAACCCTAAACCATAAACACAAAACCCTAAACACTAAGCCTTATACGGTAAACCTTAAATCCTAAACCATAAACACGACCACACAAACACAAAACCCTAAAATACAAACCCTAAACCCTAAACCACAATCCGTAAACAATAAACCTGAAACCCTAAACCTCAAACCATAAACCCTAAACCATAAACCATAAACCCTAAACCCTAGTCCCTAAACCATAAAACCTAACCATAAACCCTAACACATTAACCTAAAATCCTAAACCCTAAACCCTAAAACCAAAACCATAAACCCTAAACCCTAAACTCAAAACCATAAACCCTAAACACTAGACTATAAACACTAACCCAAAACCCAAAATCCTAAACCTTAGACCATAAACTATAAACTTTAAACCCTAATTCATAAAACCTAAATCCTAAACCATATACCACAAACCTTAAACCATGAACCCTAAACCCTAAAAGCTAAACCCGAACCCCAAAACCCCAAACTCTAAACCATAAACACAACCCGACAAACACAAAACCCTAAAACACAAACCCTTAACCCTAAACCCTAATCCACAAACACAAAACGATAAACCCTAAAGCCTAAAGCCTAAAGCCTAAACCCTAAACCCTAAACCATAAACCATAAACCCTAAACCATAAACAATAAAACCAAAACCCTAAACCATCGACCCTAAATCCTAAACCCAAAACCATAAACCAAAAACCTTAAACCATAAACCATAAACCCAAACCCTCGAACCCTAACACTAAATCCTAAACCAAAAACCCTAAACAATAAACTATAAACCCTAAACCCCAAACCATAAATCCTAAACCCTAAACCATATATCTTAAACTCTAAATAATAAACCATGAACCCTAAACCCAAAATCCTATACCATAAACCCAAAATCCTAAACCCTAAACCCTAAACCATAGACACTAAACCATAAACCTAAAACCCTAAACAGAAAACCATAAATCATAAACCTAAAATCATAAATCCTAAACCCTAAACCCTAAACCATAGACATTAAACCCTTAACCCAAAACCCTAAACCCTAAACCATAAACCCTAAACCATAAACCCTAAACCCAATAAACCCTATGCCCTAAACCTGAAACCATAAACTCTAAACCATAAACCATAAACCCTAAACCCTAAACCATAAACCATAAACCCTAAACCCAAATCCCTAAACCATAAACCCAAAATCCTAAACCCTAAACCCTAAATCATAGACACTAAGCCCTAAACCCAAAACACAATACCCTAAACCTTAAACCATAAACTATAAACCCATAACCCTAAACCATAAAACCTAAACACTAAACCATAAACCACAAACCCTAAACCATGAACCCTAAATCCTAAAAGCTAAACCCAAAACCCAAAACCCCAAACTCTAAACCCTAAACACAACCCCACAAACACAAAACCCTAAACTACAAACCCTAAACCCTAACCCACAATCAATAAACCATAAACCCTAAGGCCTAAACCCTAAACCATAAACCCTAAACCCTAAACCCAAAACCCTAAACCATAAACCCTAAACCCTAAACCTTCAACCCAAAACCCTAAACCCTGAAACCTAAATCATAAACCCTAAACCATAAACCATAAACTATAAACCATAAAACCCAAACCCTAAACCGTAAAGCATAAACCCTAAACCATAAACCATAAACCATAAACCATAAATCCTAAGCCCAAAACCCTAACCCTAAACCATAAAACCAAAACCTAAAACCCAAAACCCTAAACACTAAACCATAAACCATAAACCCTAAACCATAAAACATAAACCCTAAACCGTAATCCCAAAACCTTAAACCCTAATCCACAAACCATAACCCCTAATCCCGAAACCGAAAACCCAAAACCCTATACCATAAACCCTAAACCATAAACCATAAAACCCTAAACAATAAACCATAAACCATAAAACCCTAAACCATTAACTCTAAACATTAAACCCTAATAACTAAACAATAAACCATAAACCATAAACCATAAACCTTAAACCCTAAACACAAAACTCTAATCCCTAAACCATAAACCCTAAACACTAAACCATAAGCCATAGACCCTAAACCATAAACCCAAAACCATAAACCCTAAACATTAAACCATAACCCTAAACCCTAAACCCCAAACCCTAAATCCAAAACTCTAAACCACAAACCCTAAACAATAAATACTAAACCCTAATTCCTAAACCATAAACCCTAAACCATAAACCATACACCCTAAATCCTAAACCATAAATCGTAAACCCTAAACCCTAATCCCTAAACCATAAACCCAAAACCCTAAACCCTAAGCCCTAAACCATAAACCTTAAATGCTAAACCCAAAGACCTAAACCAAAAACCCCAAACCCTAAACCTTAAACACCACCCCACAAATACAAAAAGCTAAAACAAAACCCTAAACCCTAAACCCTAAACCCTAAACCCTAAACCCTAAACCCTAAACCTTAAACCCTAAACCATAAACCCTAAACAATAACCCTTAAACGATAAACAACAAACCATAAGCCCTAAACCATAAACCCTAAACCCTAAACCCTAAACCACAAACCCTAAACATGAACCATAAAGCCTAAAAGCTAAACCCATACCCCAAAACCCCAAACTCTAAACCCTAAACACAACCCCACAAAGATAAAACCCTAAGATATATACCCTAAATTCTAAACCCTAATCCTTAAAGACAAAACCATAAACCCTAAGGCCTAAACCCTAAATCCTAAACCTAACCCTAAACAATAAACCATAAACCCTAACCCTAAACCATAAACCCAAAACCCTAAACCCTAAATTCTAAATCTTGAACCCTAACTCATAAACCCTAAACCATAAACCATAAACCCTAAACAATAAAACATAAACCATAAACTGTAAACCCAAAACCCAAAACCGTAATCCCAAAACCATAAACCCTAAACCTTAATCCATATACCATAAACCCTAAGCCATAAACCCTAAACCCAAACCCTAAACCCTAAATCCTAAACCAAAAATCCTAAACAATAACCCCTAAGCCCTAAACCCGAAACCATAAACTCTAAACCATAAACCATAAACCCTAAACCCTAAACCATAAAGCATAAACCCTAAACCCAAATCCCTAAACCATAAACCTAAAATCCTAAACCCTAAACCCTTAATCATCGACAGTAAACCCTAAACCCAAAACTCAATATCCTAAACCTTAAACCAAAAACTATAAACCCAAAACCTAAACCATAAAACCTAAACACTAAACCATAAACCACAAACCCTAAACCATGAACCCTAAATCCTAAAAGCTAAACCCAAAACAAAAAACCCCAAACTCTAAACCCTAAACACAACCCCACAAACACAAAACCCAAAACTACAAACCCTAAACCCTAATCCACAATCACTAAACCATAAACCCTAAGGCCTAAACCCTAAACCATAAACCCAAAACCCTAAACCCTAAACCCTAAACCATAAACCCAAAACCCTAAACCCTGAAACCTAAATCATAAACCCTAAACCAAAAACCATAAACTATAAACCATAAAACCCAAACCCTAAACCGTAAACTATAATCCCTAAACCATAAACTATAAACCATACACCATAAATCCTAAGCCCAAAACCCTAACGCTAAACCATAAAACAAAAACCCAAAACCCAAAACCCTAAACACTGAACCCTAAATCATAAACCCTAAACCATAAAACATAAACCCTGAACCGTAATTCCAAAACCCTAAACCCTAATCCTCAAACCATAACCCCTACTCCTGAAACCGAAAACCCTAAACCCTAAACCATAAACCCTAAACCATAAACCATAAAACCCTAAACAATAAACCATAAACCATAAAACCCTAAACCATAAACTCTAAACATTAAACCCTAATAACTAAACCATAAACCATAAACCCTAAACCCTAAACCTTAAACCCAAAACTCTAATCCCTAAACCGTAAACCCTAAACCCTAAACCATAAGCCATAGACCCTAAACCATATACCCAAAACCATAAACCCTAAACATTAAACCATAACCCTAAACCCCAAACCCTAAATCCAAAACCCTAAACCACAAACCCTAAACAATAAACACTAAACCCTAATCCCTAAACCATAAACCCTAAACCATAAACCACACACCCTAAATCCTAAACCATAAAATCGTAAACCCTAAACCCTAAACCCTAAACCATAAACCCAAAACCCTAAACCCTAAGCCCTAAACCATAAACCTTAAATGCTAAACCCAAAGACCTAAACCAAAAACCCCGAACCCTAAACCTTAAACACCACCCCACAAATACAAAAAGCTAAAACAAAACCCTAAACCCTAAACCCTAAACCATAAACCCTAAACAATAACCCTTAAACGATAAACAACAAACCATAAGCCCTAAACCATAAACCCTAAACCCTAAACCCTAAGCCACAAACCCTAAACATGAACCCTAAAGCCCAAAAGCTAAACCCATACCACAAAACCCCAAACTCTAAACCCTAAACACAACCCCACAAAGATAAAACCCTAAGACATATACCCTAAATCCTAAACCCTAATCCTTAAAGACAAAACCATAAACCCTAAGGCCTAAACCCTAAATCCTAAACCCTAACCCTAAATAATAAACCATAAACCCTAACCCTAAACCATAAACCCAAAACCCTAAACCCTAAATTCTAAATCTTGAATCCTAACTCATAAACCCTAAACCATAAACCATAAACCCTAAACAATAAAACATAAACCATAAACTGTAAACCCAAAACCCAAAACCGTAATCCCAAAACCATAAACCCTAAACCTTAATCCATATACCATAAACCCTAAGCCATAAACCCTAAACCCAAACCCTAAACCCTAAATCCTAAACCAAAAATCCTAAACAATAACCCCTAAGCCATAAACCCGAAACCATAAACTCTAAACCATAAACCATAAACCCTAAACCCTAAACCATAAAAAACATAAACCATAAACCCTAAACCATAAACCATAAACCCTAAACCCTAAACCCAAATCCCTAAACCATAAACCCAAAATCCTAAACCCTAAACCCTAAATCATAGACACTAAACCTTAAACCCAAAACTCAAAACCCTAAACCTTAAACCATAAACTATAAACCCAAAACCCTAAACCATAAAACCTAAACACTAAACCATAAACCACAAACCCTAAACCATGAACCCTAAATCCTAAAAGCTAAACCCAAAACCCAAAACCCCAAACTCTAAACCCTAAACACAAACCCCCAAACACAAAACCCTAAACTACAAACCCTAAACCCTAATCCACAATCACTAAACCATAAACCTTAAGGCCTAAACCCTTAACCATAAACCCAAAACCCTAAAACCAAAACCCTAAACCCTAAACCCTAAACCTTAAACCATAAACCCAAAACCCTAAACCCTAAAACCTAAATCATAAACCCTAAACCATAAACCATAAACTATAAACCATAAAACCCAAACCCTAAACCGTAAACCATAAACCCTAAACCATAAACCATAAATCCTAAGCCCAAAACCCTAATGCTAAACCATAAAACCAAAACCCAAAACCCAAAACCCTAAACACTGAACCCTAAATCATAAACCATAAACCATAAACCATAAACCCTAAACCATAAAACATAAACCCTAAACCATAATCCCAAAACCCTAAACCCTAATCCTCAAACTATAACCCCTAATCCTGAAACCAAAAACCCTAAACCCTAAACCATGAACCCTAAACCATAAACCGTAAAACCCTAAACAATAAACCATAAACCATAAAACCCTAAACCATAAACTCTAAACATTAAACCCTAATAACTAAACCATAAACCATAAACCCTAAACCCTAAACCCTAAACCCAAAACTCTAATCCCTAAACCATAAACCCTAAACCCTAAACCATAAGCCATAGACCCTAAACCATAGACCTTAAACCCAAAATCCTAAACCCTAAACTTTAAACCATAAACTATAAACCATAAACACTAAACCATAAACCTAAACCCTAAACCATAAACCGCAAACCATAAATCATGAACCCTCAACCTTAAAACCTAAACCCAAACCCCAAAACCCTAACTATGAACCCTAAACAAAACCCCACAAACACACAACCCTAAAACACAAACCCTAAACCCTAAACCCTAATCCACAAACACTAAACCATAAACTCTAAGGACTTAACCCTAAACCCTAAACCCTAAACCCTAACCCAGAAACCATAAACCATAAGCCCTAACCCTAAACCATAAACCCAAAACCTTAAAACGTAAACCATGAACCCTAAATCATAAACCCTCAACCGTAAACCATAAACCCTAAACCATAAAACCTAAACCCTAAACCGTAAACCCATAACACTAAACCGTAAACCCTAAACCCTAAATCTATAAACCCTAAAACCTAATCCCTAAACCATAACTCTTAAACCCGAAGCCGAAAATACTAAACCCTAAACCCTAAACCATAAACCCTAAACCATAAACCATAAATCCTAAAACCTAAACACAGGACCCTAAACCCAAAACCCAAAACACTAAACCCTAAACCCTAAACCATAAACCATAAACCCTAAACCATAAACCTTAAACGCTAAACACCAAATCCTAAACCCTAAACCCTATCCCACAAACACTAAACCCTAAATCCTAAATCCTAAACCATAAACCCTAAACCATAAACTCAAAACCCTAAACCCTAAACCCTAAACCCCAAACCATAAACCATAAACCATAAACTCTAAACAATAAAACCAAAACCCTAAACCATAAACCCTAAACCCAAAACCCTAAACCCTAAACCCTAAACCATAGACCCTAAACCCTAAACCCAAAACCAAAAACCATAATCCTTAAACTATAAACCATAAACCCAAAACCCAAACCCTAAATCCTAAACCAAAAACCCTAAACAATAAACCATAAATCCTAAACCCTAAACCATAAACCCTAAACCATAAACCATATATCCTAAACTCTAAACCATAAACCATAAGCCCTAAACCCAAAACCCTAAACCATAAACCACAAATCCTAAACCCTAAACACTAAATAATAGACACTAAACCACAAACCCAAAACCCAAAACCCGAAACCCTAAACCCTAAATCCTAAACCATAACCCTAAACCATAAACCCTAAATAATAAATGCATAAACCCTAAACCCTAAACCATAAACCACAAATCCTAAACCCTAAACCCTAAACCATAAACCATAAACCCTAAACCATAAACAATAAAACCAAAACCCTAAACCATAAACCATAATCCCAAAGCCCTAAACCCTAAACCTTAAACCATCGACCCTAAATCCTAAACCAAAAACCATAAACCATAATCCTTAAACCATAAACCATAAACCCAAACCCTCGAACCCTAACACTAAATCCTAAACCAAAAACCCTAAACAATAAACTATAAACCTTAAACACCAAACCATAAATCCTAAACCCTAAACCATATATCTTAAACTCTAAATAATAAACCATGAACCCTAAACCCAAAATCCTATACCATAAACCCAAAATCCTAAACCCTAAACCCTAAACCATAGACATTAAACCCTTAACCCAAAACCCTAAACCCTAAACCATAAACCCTAAACCATAAACCATATATCCTAAACTCTAAACCATAAACCATAAGCCCTAAACCCAAAACCCTAAACCATAAACCACAAATCCTAAACCCTAAACACTAAATAATAGACACTAAACCACAAACCCAAAACCCAAAACCCGAAACCCTAAACCCTAAATCTAAACCCTAAGCCTTAATCCTAAAACCCTAAACCCTAAACACCACCCCACAGCACAAAACCCTAAAACACAAACCCTAAACCATAAATCCTAAACCACAAACCCTAAACAATAAACCCTAAACATTAAACCCCAAACCATAAACTCTAAACCATAAACTATAAACCCTAAACAATAAACCCTAAACCGTAAGACTGAACCCTAAACCCTAAACCATAAACCCATAAACCCTAAAACCTAAACCGAAAATGCAAAACCCTAAACCCTAAACCATAAACCCTAAACCATAAACCCTAAACCATAAACCCTAAACCATAAACCATAAACCCTAAACCCTAAACCATAAACCCTAAACCATAAACTCTAAACCCTAAACCCTAAACCCTAAACCATAAACCATAAACCCAAAACCTCAACCATAAAACTGAAACCATAAACCCTAAACCCTAAACCCAAACCTAAACACGAAACCCTAATCAGTAAACCTTAAACCCTAGACCCAAAACCATAAACCATAAACCCTAAACCCTAAACCCTAAACCATAAACACTAAACCCCAAACCCTAAATCCTAAATCATAAACCAAAAAACCCTAAACATTTAGCTCTAAACACTAAACCCTAAACCCTAAACCCTAAACCCTAAACCCAAAAGCCTAAACCATAACCACAAAATCCTAATCCCTAAACCATAAACCATAAACCCTAAACCCAAAACCCAAAACCCAAAACCCTAAACCCTAAACAATAAACCCTAAACCCTAAACCATAAATCATAAACCCTAAACCCTAAACTATAAAACCTAAACCCTAAACCCTAAACCTTAAGCCCTAAACATGAAACCCCAAACCCTAAACCCTAAACACCACCCCATAAACACAAAACCCTAAAACACAAACCCTAAACCCTAAACCCTAAACCACAAACCCTAAATAATAAACCCTAAACCCCAAACCATAAACCATAAACCATAAACCCTAAACCCTAAACCCTAAACCATAAACCCAAACCCTAACCTATAAACTTTAAACCCTTAACCATAGACCATAAACCCTAAACCCAAAACCATCAACCCTAAACCATAAACTCTAAACCCTAAACCATAAACCATAAACCCAAATCCCCAACCATAAAACCAAAACCGTAAACCCTAAACCCTAAACCCCTAAACCCTAAACCATAAACCCTAAACCAAATACCCTAAACACTAAACCATAAACCCTAAACCGTAAACCATAAACCCTAAATTCTAAACCATAAACCCTAAACCCCAAACCCTAAACCCTAAACCCTAAACCCTAAACCCTAAACCTTAAGCCCTAAACATGAAACCCCAAACCCTAAACCCTAAACACCACCCCACAAACACAAAACCCTGAAACACAAACCTTAAACCCTAAACCCTAAACCACAAACCCTAAATAATAAACCCTAAACCCTAAACCCCAAACCATAAACTCTAAACAATAAACCATAAACCCTAAACCCTAAACCCTAAACCATAAAACATAACCATAAACCCTAAACCATAAACCCTAAACCCTAAACCATAAACCTTAAACCCTAAACCATAGACCATAAACCTAAACCTAAAACCGTCAACCCTAAACCCTAAACCATAAACCATAAACCCAAACCCCAACCATAAAACCAAAACCCTAAACCCTAAACCCTAAACTATACACCCTAAACACTAAACCCAAAACCATAAACCCTAAACCGTATACCATAAACCCTAAACCCCAAACCCTAAACCCTAAATCCTAAACCAAAAAACCTAAATATTAAACCCTAAACCATAAAACATAAACACTAAACCATGAACCATAAATACTAAACCCTAAACCATAAATTATAAACCAAAAACCCAAAACCCAAAACCCTGAACCCTAAACCCTAAACCCTAAACAATTGACCATAAATCCAAAACCTAAAACCATAACCCATAAACCCTAAACCATACACCACACACCCTAAACGATGAACCCTAAACCCTAAGCCCTAAACTATAAACCCTAAACCATAAACCATAAACCATAAACCATAAACCCTAAACCCAAAATCCTAAACCCTAAACCCTAAACCCTAAACCCTAAACCATAAACCCTAAACCCCAAACCGTAAATCATAAACCATAAATGCTATACTACAAACCCTAAACCCTAAACCCAAATCATAAACCCTAAACCATAATCCATAAACCCAAAACCTCAACCATAAAACCGAAGCCATAAACCCTAAACCCTAAACCCAAACCTAAACACTAAACCCTAATCAGTACACCCTAAACCTTAAACCCAAAACCATAAACCCTAAACCGTAAGCCATAAACCCTAAACCCCAAACCCTAAACCCTAAATCATAAACCAAAAAACCCTAAAAATTTAACCCTAAACCCCAAACCATAAACATTAAACCCTAAATCCTAAACCATAAACCCTAAACCATAAACCCTAAATCATAAATCCTAAACCATAAACCCTAAACCATAAACTCTAAACCCTAAACCTTAAACCCTAAACCATAAACCATAAACCCAAAACCTCAACCATAAAACCGAAACCATAAACCCTAAACCCTAAACACAAACCTAAACACTAAACCCTAATAAGTAAACCCTAAACCCTAAACCCAAAACCATAACCCCAAAACCATAAACCATAAACCCTAAACCCTAAACCATAAACCATAAACCATAAACCCCAAACCCTAAACCCTAAATCATAAACCAAAAAACCCTAAACATTTAACCCTAAACCCTAAACCATAAACACTAAACCCTAAACCATAAACACTAAACCCTAAACCCAAAACCATAAACCCTAAACATTTAACCCTAAACCCTAAACCATAAACACTAAACCCTAAACCATAAACACAAAACCCTAAACCCAAAACCCTAAACCCTAAACCCAAAACCCTAAACCATAACCACAAAATCCTAATCCCTAAACCATAAACCATAGACACTAAGCCCTAAACCCAAAACCCAAAACCCTAAACCCTAAACAATAAACCCTAAACCATAAACCCTAAACCCTAAACC
>NC_029776.3:35110441-35153792 GCF_000817695.3 Arachis duranensis | reverse complement strand
ACCCTAAAACACAAACCCTAAACCCTAAACCCTAAACCACAAACCCTAAATAATAAACCCTAAACCTTAAACCCCAAACCATAAACTCTAAACAATAAACCATAAACCCTAAACACTAAACCCTAAACCATAAAACATAACCATAAACCCTAAACCATAAACCCAAAACCCTAAACCATAAACCTTAAACCTTAAACCATAGACCATAAACCTAAACCTAAAACCGCCAACCCTAAACCCTAAACCATAAACCATAAACCCAAACCCCAACCATAAAACCAAAACCCTAAACCCTAAACCCTAAACCCTAAACCCTAAACTATACACCCTAAACCATAGACAATAAACCCTAAACCCAAAACCATCAACCCTAAACCCTAAACTCTAAACCCTAAACCATAAACCATAAACCCAAATCCCCAACCATAAAACCAAAACCGTAAACCCTAAACCCTAAACCCTAACCCTAAACCCTAAACCATACACCCTAAACACTAAACCATAAACCCTAAATCGTAAACCATAAACCCTAAATTCTAAACCATAAACCCTAAACCCCAAACCCAAATCATAAACCCTAAACCATAATCTATAAACCAAAAACCTCAACCATAAAACCGAAACCATAAACCCTAAACCTTAAACCCAAACCTAAACACTAAACCCTAATCAGTACACCCTAAACCTTAAACCCAAAACCATAAACCCTAAACCATAAACCATAAATCATAAACCCTAAACCCTAAACTCTAAAACCTAAACCCTAAACCCTAAACCTTAAGCCCTAAACATGAATCCCCAAACCATAAACCCTAAATACCACCCCATAAACACAAAACCCTAAAAAACAAACCCTAAACCCTAAACCCTAAACCATAAACAATAAACCCAAAACCTCAACCATAAAACCGAAACCATAAACCCTAAACCCTAAACCCAAACCTAAACACTAAACCCTAATCAGTAAACCCTAAACCCTAAACCCGAAACCATAAACCATAAACCCTAAACCCTAAACTATAAACCATAAACCATAAACCCCAAACCCTAAACCCTAAATCATAAACCAAAAAACCCTAAACATTTAACCCTTAACCCTAAACCATAAACACTAAACCCTAAACCCAAAACGCTAAACCATAACCACAAAATCCTAATCCCTAAACCATAAACCATAGACACTAAGGCCTAAACCCAGAACCCAAAACCCTAAACCCTAAACAATAAACCCTAAACCATAAACCCTAAACCCTAAACCATAAATCATAAACCCTAAACCCTAAACTCTAAAACCTAAACCCTAAACCCTAAACCTTAAGCCCTAAACATGAAACCCCGAACCCTAAAACCTAAACACCACCCCACAAACACAAAACCCTGAAACACAAACCCTAAACCCTAAACCCTAAACCACAAACCCTAAATAATAAACCCTAAACCCTAAACCCCAAACCATAAACTCTAAACAATAAACCATAAACCCTAAACCCTAAACCCTAAACCATAAAACATAACCATAAACCCTAAACCATAAACCCAAAACTCTAAACCATAAACCTTAAACCCTAAACCATAGACCATAAACCTAAACCTAAAACCGTCAACCCTAAACCATAAACCATAAACCATAAACCCAAACCCCAACCATAAAACCAAAACCCTAAACCCTAAACCCTAAACCCTAAACTATACACCCTAAACACTAAACCCAAAACCATAAACCCTAAACCGTAAACCATAAACCCTAGACCCCAAACCCTAAACCCTAAATCCTAAACCAAAAAACCTAAACCATAAACACTAAACCATGAACCATAAATACTAAACCCTAAACCATAAACTATAAACCAAAAACCCAAAACCCTAAACCATAAACCCAAAATCCTAAACCCTATACCCTAAACTATAGACACTAAACCTTAAACCCAAAACCCAAAACCCTGAACCATAAACCATAAACCCTAAACCCTAAACCATAAATCATAACCCCTAAACCCTAAACCCTAAACCCTAAATCCTAAACCCTAAACCCTAAACCATAGAATAAACCCAAAACCCAAAACCCTAAACCATAAACCCTAAACCATAAACCCTAAACACTAAACCATAAATCATAAACTCTAAACCAATAACCCTAAACCATAAACCGAAAACCCTAAACCCTAAACCTAAACCATAAACCTTAAATCCTAAACCTTAAGCCTTAGTCCTAAAACCCTAATCCCTAAACACCACCCCACAAGCACAAAACCCTAAAAAACAAACCCTAAACCCTAAAACCTAAACCACAAACCCTAAACAATAAACCCTAAACACTAAACGCCAAACCATAAACTCTAAACCATAAACCATAAACACTAAACAATAAACCCTAAACTATAAAACTGAACCCTAAACCCTAAACCGTAAACTGTAAACCCTAAACCATAAAACATAAACCCTAAACTGTAAATAAAAAACCCTAAACCCTAATCCCTAAACCATAACCCATAAACCCAAAATCGAAAACCCTAAACCCTAAACCGTAAACCATAAACCCTAAACCCTAAACCCTAAACCATAACCCTAAACCCCAAACCGTAAAACATAAACCTTAAATGCTAAACTCTAAACCCTAAACCCTAAACCCAAATCATAAACCCTAAACCATTAACCATAAACCCAAAACCTCAACCATAAAACCGAAACCGTAAACCGTAAACCCTAAACCCAAACCTAAACACTAAACCCTAATCAGTAAACCCTAAACCCTAAACCCAAAACCATAAACCATAAACCCTAAACCCTAAACCATAAACCGTAAACCATAAACCCCAAACCCTAAACCCTAAATCATAAACCAAAAAACCCTAAACATTTAACCCTTAACCCTAAACCATAAACACTAAACCCTAAACCATAAACACTAAACCCTAAACCCAAAACGCTAAACCATAACCACAAAATCCTAATCCCTAAACCATAAACCATAGACATTAAGCCCTAAACCCAAAACCCAAAACCCTAAACCCTAAACAATAAACCCTAAACCATAAACCCTAAACCCTAAACCATAAATCATAAATCATAAACCCTAAACCCTAAACTCTAAAACCTAAACCCTAAACCCTAAACCTTAAGCCCTAAACATGAAACCCCAAACCCTAAACCCTAAACACCACCCCACAAACACAAATCCCTGAAACACAAACCCTAAACCCTAAACCCTAAACCACAAACCCTAAATAATAAACCCTAAACCCTAAACCCCAAACCATAAACTCTAAACAATAAACCATAAACCCTAAACCCTAAACCCTAAACCATAAAACATAACCATAAACCCTAAACCATAAACCCAAAACCCTAAACCATAAACCTTAAACCCTAAACCATAGACCATAAACCTAAACCTAAAACAGTCAACCCTAAACCCTAAACCATAAACCATAAACCCAAACCCCAACCATAAAACCAAAACCCTAAACCCTAAACCCTAAACCCTAAACTATACACCCTAAACACTAAACCCAAAACCATAAACCCTAAACCGTAAACCATAAACCCTAGACCCCAAACCCTAAACCCTAAATCCTAAACCAAAAAACCTAAATATTAAACCCTAAACCATAAACCATAAACCATAAACACTAAACCATGAACCATAAATACTAAACCCTAAACCATAAACTATAAACCAAAAACCCAAAACCCAAAACCATAAACCCAAAATCCTAAACCCTATACCCTAAACTATAGACGCTAAACCTTAAACCCAAAACCCAAAACCCTGAACCATAAACCATAAACCCTAAACCCTAAACCATAAATCATAACCCCTAAACCCTAAACCCTAAACCCTAAATCCTAAACCCTAAACCCTAAACCATAGACTAAACCCAAAACCCAAAACCCTAAACCATAAACCCTAAACCATAAACCTTAAACACTAAACCATAAATCATAAACTCTAAACCAATAACCCTAAACCATAAACCGAAAACCCTAAACCCTAAACCTAAACCATAAACCTTAAATCCTAAACCCTAAGCCTTAATCCTAAAACCCTAAACCCTAAACACCACCCCACAAGCACAAAACCCTAAAAAACAAACCTTAAACCCTAAAACCTAAACCACAAACCCTAAACAATAAACCCTAAACACTAAACGCCAAACCATAAACTCTAAACCATAAACACTAAACAATAAACCCTAAACTATAAAACTGAACCCTAAACCCTAAACCCTAAACCCATAAACCCTAAACCCCAAACCGTAAATCATAAACCTAAAATGCTATACTCCAAACCCTAAACCCTAAACCCAAGTCATAAACCCTAAATCATAATCCATAAACCCAAAACCTCAACCATAAAACTGAAACCATAAACCCTAAACTCTAAACCCAAACCTAAACACTAAACCCAAATCAGTACACCCAAAACCCTAAACCCAAAACCATAAACCCTAAACCATAAACCATAAACACTAAACCCCAAACCCTAAACCCTAAATCATAAACCAAAAAACCCTAAACATTTAGCCCCAAACCCTAAACACCAAACCATAAACTATAAACCCTAAACCCCAAACCCTAAACCCTTAATCATAAACCAAAAAACCTTAAACATTTAACCCTAAACCATAAACGATAAACATTAAACCCTAAACCCTAAATCATAAATCCTAAACCATAAACCCTAAACCATAAACTCTAAACCCTAAATCATAAACTCTAAACCATGAACCATAAACCCAAAACCTCAACCATAAAACCGAAACCATAAACCCTATACCCTAAACCCAAACCTAAACACTAAACTCTAATCAGTAAACTCTAAACCCTAAACCCAAAAGCATAAACCCAAAACCATAAATCATAAACCCTAAACCCTAAACCATAAACCCTAAGACCCAAACCCTAAACCCTAAATCATAAACCAAAAAACCTTAAACATTTAACCCTAAACCCTAAACCATAAACACAAAACCCTAAACCCTAAACCATAAACCCCAAACCATAAACTCTAAACCATAATCCATAAACCCTAAACCATAAACAATAAACTATAAAACCTAACCCTAAACCATAAACCCAAAACCCTAAACACTAAACCCTAAACCCTAAACCCTAAACCCTAAACCATAGGCCATAAACCCAAAACACAAAACCATAAACCCTAAACCCTAAACCAAACACCACAAACCCTAAACCATAAACCATAAACCCTAAACCCAAGCCCACAAACACAAAATCCTAAAACACAAACTATAAACCCTAAACCCTAATCTATAAACACTAAACCATAAACCCTAAGGCCTAAACCCAAATCCTGAAACCTTGAACCCAAATCCATTAACCATAAACCCTAACCCTTTACCATAAACCCAAAACCGTAAACTGTAAACCCTAAACCCTAAACCCTAAATCATAAACCCTAAACCATAAACCTTAAACCATAAAACTTAAACCTAAACCCTAAACCGTAAACCCAAAACCCTAAACCATAGTCCTTAAACTATAACCCATAAACCTGAAACCGAAAACCCTAAACCCTAAACCCTAAACCCTAAACCATAAACTATAGAACCTAAATCACAAAATCTAAAACCCAAACCCTAGACCCAAAACCCAAAACCCAAAACCCTAAACCTAAAACCCAAAATCCAAAACCCAAAATACTAAAATCCAAAAACCTAAACCCTAAACCCCAAACCCTAAACCCTAAACTGTAAACCCAAAACACTAAACCATAATCCCTAAACAATATCCCCTAAACCCTATACCTTAAATCCTAAACCCTAACCATAAACCCTAAACCATAAAACATAAAACCTAAAACCTAAACCCAAAACCCGAAAACCCTAAACCTAAAATCGAAAACCCTAAACCATAAACAATAAACCGTAAACCCTAAACCATAAAACCTAAACCCTAAACCATAAACCAGACACCCTAAACCATGAACCCTAAAGCCTAAAAGCTAAACCCAAACCCCAAAACCTTAACTCAATACCCTAAACACAACCCCACAAACACAAAACCCTGAAACTCAAACCCTAAACCCTAAACCCTAATCCACAAACACTACACCGTAAACCCTAAACCCTAAACCCTAAACCATAAACCCTAAACCCATAAACACTAAACCCTAAACCATAAACCCTAAACCAAAAACCCTAAATAATAAACCCTAAACTCTAAACCCCAAAACATAAACTTTAAACCATAAACCATAAACCCTAAACCCTAAACCCTAAACCATAAAACCTAACCATAAACCCTAAACCATAAACCCAAAACCCTAAACCTTAAACCCTAAACCATAAACCTAAACCCTAAACCCTAAACCCAAAAACCATAAACCCTAAGCCCTAAACCCTAAACCCTAAACCATAAACCATAAAACTAAATCCTCAACCAATAAACCAAACCCTAAACCCAAAACCCTAAACCCTAAACCCAAAATCGTAAACCCTAAACCGTAAACCATAAACCCTAAACCCTAAACCATAAACCCTAAACCCCAAACCCTAAACCCTAAACCCTAAACCAAAAAAGCTAAACAATAAACCCTAAACCCTAAACCATAAACACTAAACCATGAACCATAAACACTAAACCATAAATCATAAACCATAAACCAAAAACCCAAAACCCTAAACCATAAACCAAAATCCTAAACCCTAAACCCTAAGCCATTGACACTAAAACTTAAACACAAAACCCTAAACCCTGAACCAAAAACCATAAACCCTAAACAATAAACCTTAAACCCTAAATTCTAAATCATAAACCCTAAACTCTAAACCCTAAACCATAAACCCAAAACCCTAAACAATAATTCCTAAGCCACAAACCTTAAACCCTAAACCCCTAAGCCCTAACCCTGAATCGCCAAACCCTAAACCATAAACAGCACCCCACAAATACAAACCCATAAAACACAAACCCTAAACCCTAAACACTAAACTATAAACCTAACCATAAACCCTAAACCTTAAACCCTAAACCCCAAACCATAAACTCTAAACCATAATCCATAAACGCTAAACCATAAACCCTAAAACATAAAACCTAACCATAAACCCTAAACCCAAAAACCCAAACCCTGAACCCTAAACCCTAAACCCTAAACAGTTGACCATAAACCATAAACCCTAAAACCATACACCACAAACCCTAAACCATGAAGCCTAAACCCTAAACCCTAAACCCTAAACTATAAACCCTAAACCATAAACCATAAACCCTAAACACTAAACCCTAAACCCTAAACCCTAAACCCTAAAGCATAAACCTTAAACCCTAAACTCTAACTCATAAACCCTAAACTCTAAACCCTAAACCATAAACCGTAAACCATACACCCTAAATCCTAAACCATATATCGTAAACACTAAACCCTAATCCCTAAACCATAAACCCAAACCCCTAAACCATAAGCCCTAAACCATAAACCTTAAACGCTAAACCTAAAGTCCTAAAACAAATACCCCAGACCCTAAACCTTAAACACCACCCTACAAATACAAAAAGCTAAAACACAAACCCTAAACCATAAACCCTAATCCTCAAACACTAAACCATAAACCCTAAGGCCTTAACCCTAAACCATAAACCCTAAACCATAAACCCAAAACCCTAAACCCTAAACCCTAAACCCTGAACCATGTACCATAAATCTTTAACCCTAAACCGTAAACTATAAAACCTAAACCCTAAAATCTAAACCCTAAACTGTAAACCTAAAAGCCTAAACCCTAATCCCTAAACCATAACCCATAAACTCGAAACCAAAAACCCTAAACCATAAAACCTAAACCCTAATCCCAAAACCATAAACCATAAACCATAAACCCTAAACCATAAAACCTAAACCCTAATCCGTAATCCTAAAACCCTAAATCCAATTCCTTTAACCATAACCACTAAACCCGAAACCGAAAACCCTAAATCCTAATCCACAATCACTAAACCATAAACCTTAAGGCCTTAACCATAAACTCTAAACCCTAAACCCTAAACCCCAAACCATAAACCATAAACCATAACCCTAAATGATAAAACCAAAACCCAAAATCCAAAACCCTAAACAGTGAACCCTAAATCATAAACCCTAAACCATAAACTATAAACCCTAAACCATAAAACCTAAACCCAAAACTGAAATCCCAAATCCCTAAACCCTAATCCTAAAACCATAACCCCTAATCCCGAAACCGAAAACCGAGAACCCTAAACCATAAACCCTAAGCCATAAACCATAAAACCCTAAACAATAAACCGTAAACCATAAAACCCTAAACCATAAACTCTAAACATTAAACCCTAAACCCTAAACCATAAACCATAAACCATAAACCATAAACCCTAAACCCTAAACCCTAAACCCTAAACCATAAACCATAAAACCCTAAACAATAAACCATAAACCATAAAACCCTAAACCATAAACTCTAAACATTAAACCCTAAACCATAAACCATAAACCATAAACCCTAAACCCTAAACCCTAAACCCTTAACCCTAAACCCTAAGCCATAGACCCTAAACCCTAAACCATAAACCCTAAATCCTAAACCCTAAACCCAAAACCCTAAACCACAAACCGTAAACAATAAATCCTAAATCCTAAACCCTAAAACATAAACCCTAAACCGTAAATCATAGTCCATAAACCCTAAACCATAAACCATAAACCCTAAACCCAAAACCCAAAACCATAAACCCAAAACCCTAAACCCTATACCATAGACCCAAAACCCTAAACCTAAAACCTTAAACCCAAAACCTTAAACCCTAAATCCTAAACCCCAAACCATAAACCCTAAACACAAAACCGAAAATCCTAAACCTTTAACCATAAACTAAACCCAAAACCATAAACCATAAAACCTAAACACTAAACCATAAACCAGAAACCCTAAACCTTGAACCCTAAATCCTAAAAGCTAAACCCAAAACACAAAACCCCAAACTCTTAACCATAAACACAACCCCACAAACACAAAAACCTAAAACACAAACCCTAAACCCTAAACCCTAATCCACAAACACTAAACCAAAAACCCTAAGGCCTGAACCCTGAACCCTAAACCCTGAATCATAAACCATAAACCCTAACCCTAAACCCTAAATCCAAAACCCAAAACTCTAAACCCTAAACCTTGAACCCTAAATCATAAACCATAAACCCTAAACCATAAAACCTAAAGCCTAAACCGTAATCCCAAAACCCTAAACCCTATTCCTTAAACCATAACCCCTAAACCTGAAACCTAAAACCCTAAACCCTAAACCATAAACCATAAAACCTAAAACCTAAACCCAAAACCCAACACCCTAAACCCAAAACCCAAAACCCTAAACCCTAAACACTAAACCATAAAACCTAAACCCCAAACCCTAAACCATAAACCTTAAACCTTAAACCCAAAACCCTAAACCATAAACCTTAAATCCTATACCATTAACCCTAAACCCCAAACCATAAACCCTAAACCATAAATCCTAAACCATAACCAACAAACACTAAACCATAAATCCTAAATCCTAAACCATAAACTCCTAACCCTAAACCTTAAACCCTAAACCTGAAACCCTAAACCATAAACCATAAAACCTAAACCCTAAACCATAAACCAAAACCCTAAACCCTAAACCATAATCCCTAAACCCTAAACCCTAAACCCTAAACACCACCCCATAAACACACAACCCTAAAACACAAACCCTAAACCCTAAACCATAAATCATAACCCCAAAACAATAAACACAAAACCTTAAACCCCAAACCATAAAAAATAAACCATAAACCCTAAACCCTAAACCCTAAATCATAAAGCCTAACCCTAAACCGCAAACCATACACCCAAAACCCTAAACCCTAAACCATAGACCCTAAAGCCTAAACCCAAAACCATAAACCCTAAATCAGAAACCCTACATCCTAAACCCTAAACCCTAAACCCTAAATCACTAAACCCAAAACCCAAAATCCCAATCATTAAACCATAAACTAAAAACCCTAAACCCAAAACCATAAAACCTAAACCATAAACCATAAACCACAAACCCTAAACCCTAAAAGCTAAACCCAAACCCCAAAACCCCAAACTCTTAACCCTAAACACAACCCTACAAACACAAAACCCCAAAACACAAACCCTAAACCCTAACCCCTAACCCACAAACACCATAAACCCTAAGGCCTAAACCCTGAACCCTAAACCATAAACCCTAAACCCAAAACCATAGACCATAAACCCTAACCCTAAACCATAAACCCAAAACGCTAAACACTAAACCCGAAACCTGAAACCTAAATCACAAACCCTAAACCAAAAAACCATAAACCCTAAACCATAAAACATAAACCCTAAACTGTAAACCCAAAACCCTAAATCAAAAACCGTAAACCCTAAACCGTAAACCATAAACCCTAAATCATAAACCCTAAACCATAATCCCTAAGGCCAAAATGCTAAACCCAACACCCTAAACCCTAAACCATGGACCCTAAACCATAGACCTTAAACCCAAAATCCTAAACCCTAAAATCCAAAACACTAAACCCAAAACCTAAAATCCTAAACTTTAAACCATAAACTATAAACCCTAAACACTAAACCATAAACCTAAACCCTAAACCATAAACCGAAACCATAAATCATGAACCCTAAACCCTAAAACCTAAATCCAAACCCCAAAACCCTAACTCTAAACCCTAAACACAACCCCACAAACACACAACCCTAAAACACAAACCCTAAACCCTAAACCCTAATACACAAACACTAAACCATAAACTCTAAGGCCATAACCCTAAACCCTAAACCCTAAACCCTAACCCAGAAACCATAAACCATAGGCCCTAACCCTAAACCATAAACCCAAAACCTTAAAACCTAAACCATGAACCCTAAATCAAAAACCGTAAACCCTAAACCGTAAACCATAAACCCTAAATCATAAACCCTAAACCATAATCCCTAAGGCCAAAATGCTAAACCCAACACCCTAAACCCTAAACCATGGACCCTAAACCATAGACCTTAAACCCAAAATCCTAAACCCTAAAATCCAAAACACTAAACCCAAAACCTAAAATCCTAAACTTTAAACCATAAACTATAAACCCTAAACACTAAACCATAAACCTAAACCCTAAACCATAAACCGAAACCATAAATCATGAACCCTAAACCCTAAAACCTAAATCCAAACCCCAAAACCCTAACTCTAAACCCTAAACACAACCCCACAAACACATAACCCTAAAACACAAACCCTAAACCCTAAACCCTAATACACAAACACTAAACCATAAACTCTAAGGCCATAACCCTAAACCCTAAACCCTAAACCCTAACCCAGAAACCATAAACCATAGGCCCTAACCCTAAACCATAAACCCAAAACCTTAAAACCTAAACCATGAACCCTAAATCATAAACCCTAAACCGTAAACCATAAACATTAAACCATAAAACCTAAACCCTAAACCGTAAACCCAAAACCCTAAACCGTAAACCCTAAACCCTAAATCCATAAAGCCTAAAACCTAATCCCTAAACTATAACCCTTAAACCCGAAGCCGAAAATACTAAACCCTAAACCCAAAACCATAAACCCTAAACCATAAACCATAAATCCTAAAACCTAAACACAGGACCCTAAACCCAAAACCCAAAACACTAAACCATAAACCCTAAACCATACACCATAAACCCTAAACCATAAACCTTAAACGCTAAACACCAAATCCTAAACCCTAAACGCTATCCCAAAAACACTAAACCCTAAATCCTAAATCCTAAACCATAAACCCTAAACAATAAACTCAAAACCCTAAACCCTAAACCCTAAACCATAAACCATAAACCCTAAACTCTAAACAATAAAACCAAAACCCTAAACCATAAACCCTAAACCCAAAACCCTAAACCCTAAACCCTAAACCATAAACCCTAAACACTAAACCCAAAACCAAAAACCCTAAACCTTAAACCATAAACCATAAACCCTAAACCCCAAACCCTGACCCTAAATCCTAAACCAAAAACCCTAAACAATAAACCATAAACCCTAAACCATAAACCATATATCCTAAACTCTAAACCATAAACCATAAGCCCTAAACCCAAAACCCTAAACCATAAACCACAAATCCTAAACCCTAAACACTAAACCATAGACACTAAACCACAAACCCAAAACCCAAAACCCTAAACCCTAAACCCTAAATCTTAAACCATAAACCCTAAACCCTAAACCCTAAACCCTAAACCCTAAATCGTAAATGCATAAACCCTAAACCCTAAACCCTAAACCACAAACCCAAAATCCAAAACCCAAAACCCTAAACCCTAAACCATAAACCCATACACCCTAAACCCTAAACCCTAAATCCTAAACCCTAAACCATAGATCCTAAACCATAAAACCATAAACCCAAAACCCAAAACCATAAACACTAAACCATAAACCCTAAACCGTAAACCAAAAACCCAAAAACCTAAACCCTAAGCCTTAAACCGTAAACCTTAAACCCTAAACCCTCAGACCTAAACCAATAACACCAAACCATAAACCGTAAACCCTAAACACCACCCCACAAACACAAAACCCTAAACCACAAACCCTAAACAATAAACCCAAAACCCTAAACCATAAACTCTAAACCCTAAACCATAAACCATAAACCATAAATCCTAAACCGTAGTCCCTAAACCATAAAACCTAACCCTAAACCATAAACCATAAAACCATAAACCCTAAACCCTAAATGCTAAACCATAGACCCTAAACCCTAAACCTAAAACCATAAACCCTAAACCCTAAACCATAAACACTAAACCCAAAACCCAAAAACCTAAACCTTAAACCATAAACTATAAACCCTAAACCCAAAATCATAAAACTTAAACCCTAAACCATAAACCACAAACCCTAAACCATGAACCCTAAACCCTAAAAGCTAAACCCAAACCAAAATCCCAAACTCTAAACCCTAAAAACAACCCCACAAACACAAAACCCTAAAACACAAACCCTAAACCCTAAACCCTAATCGACAAACACAAAACCATAAACCCTAAGGCCTAAAGCCTAAAGCCTAAACCCTAAACCTAAAACCATAAACCATAAACCCTAATCCATAAACCCTAAACCCAAAACTGAAAACCCCAAACCCTAAACCATAAACCCTAATCCATAAACCATAAACCATAAAACCTAAAACCTAAACCGCAACCCCAAAACCCTAAACCCTAAACCCAAAGGCCTAAACCATAAACCCCAAACCCTAAACCCTAAACCCTGAACCCGAAGTCATAAACATTAAACCATAAACCATAAACCCTAAACCATAAAACCTAAACCCTAAACCTTAAACCCAAAACCCTCAACCCTAATCCCTAAACCATAACCCCTAAACCCGAAACTGAATACCATAAACCCTAAACCCTAAACACTAAACCATAAACCACAAACCATAAACCATGAACCCTAAACCCTAAAAGCTAAACCCAAACCCCAAAACCACAAACTCTAAACCATAAACACAACCCCACAAACACAAAACCCTAAAACAGAAACCATTAACCCTAAACCGTAATCCACAAACACAAAACGATAAACCCTAAGGACTAAAGCCTAAAGCCTAAACCCTAAACCCTAAACCATAAACCATAAACCCTAAACCATATACAATAAAACCAAAACCCTAAACCATAAACCATAATCCCAAAGCCCTAAACCCTAAACCCTAAACCATCGACCATAAACCCTAAACCCAAAACCATAAACCATAAACCTTAAACCATAAACCATAAACCCTAAACCTTGAAGCCTAACACTAAATCTTAAACCAAAAACACTAAACAATAAACTATAAACCCTAAACCCCAAACCATAAATCCTAAACCATAAACCATATATCTTAAACTCTAAATAATAAACCATAAACCCTACACCCAAAATCCTAAACCATAAACCCAAAATCCTAAACCCTAAACCCTAAACCATAGAGACTAAACCATAAACCTAAAACCCTAAACAGAAAACCATAAATCATAAACCTAAAATCCTAAATCCTAAACCCTAAACCCTAAAGCCAAAACCCTAAACCCTAAACCATAAACCTTAAACCATAAACCCTAAACACTAAACCATAAATCATAAACTCTAAACCAATAACCCTAAACCATAAACCCAAAACCCTAAACCCTAAGCCTAAACCATAAACCTTAAATCCTAAACCCTAAGCCTTAATCCTAAAACCCTAAACCCTAAACACCACCCCACAAGCACAAAACCCTAAAACACAAACCCTAAACCCTAAAACCTAAACCACAAACCCTAAACAATAAACCTTAAACACTAAATGCCAAACCATAAACTCTAAACTATAAACCATAAACCCTAAACAATAAACCCTAAACCATAAAATTGAACCCTAAACCCTAAACCATAAACCCATAAACCCTAAAACCTAAACCCAAAACGCAAAACCCTAAACCTTAAGCCATAAACCCTATAACCTAAATCCTAAACCATAAACCCTAAACCCAAAACACTAAACCATAAACCCTAAACCATAAACCATAAACCCTAAACAGAAAACCATAAATCATAAACCCTAACCCTTAAACCCTAAACCATAAACCCAAAACCCTAAACACTAAGCCCTATATGGTAAACCTTAAATCCTAAACCATAAACACGACCCCACAAACACAAAACCCTAAAATACAAACCCTAAACCCTAAACTACAAACCCTAAACAATAAACCTGAAACCCTAAACCTCAAGCTATAAACCCTAAACCATAAACCATAAACCCTAAACCCTAGTCCCTAAACCATAAAACCAAACCATAAACCCTAACCCATTACCTAAAATCCTAATTCCTAAACCCTAAAACCAAAACCATAAACCCTAAACCCTAAACTCAAAACCATAAACCCTAAACACTAAACTATAAGCACTAAACCCAAAACCCAAAATCATAAACCTTAGACCATAAACTATAAACCCTAAACCCCAATTCAAAAAACCTAAACCCTAAACCATAAACCACAAACCTTAAACCATGAACCCTAAACCCTAAAAGCTAAACCCAAACCCCGAAACCCCAAACTCTAAACCCTAAACACAACCCCACAAATACAACACCCTAAAACATAAACCCTAAACCCTAAACCCTAATCCACAAACACAAAACCATAAACCATAAGGCCTAAAGCCTAAAGCCTAAAGCCTAAACCCAAAACCATAAACCATAAACCATAACCCTAATCCATAAACCCAAAACCCAAAACCCTAAACCATAAACCCTGATCCCTAAATCATAAATATTAACCATAAACCATAAATCATAAACCATAAAACTTAAACCCTAAAACTTAAACCCAAAACCCTAAACCCTAATCCCTAAACCATAACCCATAAACCCGAAACTGAAAACGCTAAACCCTAAACCATAAACCATAAATCCTAAACCCCAAACCATAAAACATAAAACCGAAACCCAAAACCCAAAACCCTAAACCAAAAACCCAAAACCCAACACCCTAAACTCTAAACCCTAAACCGTAAACCCTAAACCATAGGCCCTAAACCCAAAACCCAAAAGCCTAAACCAAAACACTAAACTCAAAACCCAAAATCCTAAACCTTAAACCATAAACCATAAACCCTAAACCCTAAACCATAAATCGCAAACACTAAACCATGAACCCTAAACCCTAAAAGCTAAACCCAAACCCCAAAACCTTGACTCTAAACCATAAACACAACACCAGAAATACAAAACCCAAAAACACAAACCCTAAACACTTAACCCTAATCCACAAACACTAAACCATAAACCCTATGGCCTTAACCCTAAACCATGAACCATAAACCCTAACCCTAAACTATAAATCTAAAACCCTAACCCCCAAACCCTGAACCCTGAACCCTGTACACTAAATCTTAAACCCTAAACTATAAACTGTAAACCCTAAACCATAAAAGACAAACCCTAAACTGTAAATAAAAAACCCTAAACCCTAATCCTTAAACCATAACCCATAAACCCAAAATCGAAAACCCTAAACCCTAAACCCTAAACCTTAAACCATAAACCATAAAACATAAACACTACACCATAAACCACAAACCCTAAACCATGAACCCTAAATCCTAAAAGCTAAACCCAAAACACAAAACCCCAAACTCTAAACCATAAACACAACCCCACAAATACAAAAACCTAAAACACAAATCCTAAACCCTAAACCCTAATCAACAAACACTAAACCAAAAACCCTAAGGCCTGAACGCTAAACCCTAAACCCTGAATTATAAACCATAAACCCTAACCCTAAACCATAAATCCAAAACCCAAAACTCTAAACCCTAAACCTTGAACCCTAAATCATAAATCCCTAAACCATAAACCGTAAACCTTAAACCGTAAAACCTAAAGCCTAAACCGTAATCCCAAAACCTTAAACCCTATTCCTTAAACCATAACCACTAAACCCGAAACCGAAAACCCTAAACCCTAAACAATAAACCGAAAACCACTAAACCCTAAACCCAAAACCCAACACCCTAAACCCAAAACCCAAAACCCTAAACCCTAAACACTAAACCATAAACCATAAACCCCAAACCCTAAACCATAAACCTTAAACCTTAAACCCAAAACCCTAAACCATAAACCTTAAATCCTATACCATTAACCCTAAACCCTAAACCCGAAACCACAAATCCTAAACCATAACCAACAAACACTAAACCATAAATCTTAAATCCTAAACCATAAACCCTAAACCATAAACTCCTAACCCTAAACCTTAAACCCTAAACCCGAAACCCTAAACCATAAACCATAAAACCTAAACCCTAAACCATAAACTAAAACCCTAAACCCTAAACCATAATCCCTAAACCCTAAACCCTAAACCCTAAACCCTAAACCCTAAAGACCACCCCATAAACACACAACCCTAAAACACAAACCCTAAACCCTAAACCCTAAATCATAACCCCAAAACAATAAACACGAAACCCTAAACCCCAAACCATAAAAAATAAACCATAAACCGTAAACCATAAACCCTAAATCATAAAGCCTAACCCTAAACCGCAAACCATAAACCCAAAACCCTAAACGCTAAACCATAGACCCTAAAGCCTAAACCCAAAACCATAGACCCTAAACCAGAAACCCTACATCTTAAACCCTAAACCCTAAACCCTAAATTATAAACACTAAACCCAAAAACCCAAAATCCCAATCCTTAAACCATAAACTAAAAACCCTAAACCCAAAACCATAAAACCTAAACCCTAAACCATAAACCACAAACCCTAAACCCTAAAAGCTAAACCGAAACCCCAAAACCCCAAACTCTAAACCCTAAACACAACCCTACAAACACAAAACCCCAAAACACAAACCCTAAACGCTAACCCATAACCCACAAACATCATAAACCCTAAGGCCTAAACCCTGAACCCTAAACCATAAACCCTAAACCCAAAACCATAGACCATAAACCCTAACCCTAAACCATAAACCCAAAACGCTAAACACTAAACCCTAAACCTGAAACCTAAATCATAAACCCTAAACCAAAAACCATAAACCCTAAACCATAAAACTTAAACCCTAAACTGTAAACCCAAAACCCTAAATCAAAAACCATAAACCCTAAACCCTAAACCATAAACCCTAAATCATAAACCCTAAACCATAATCCCTAAGGCCAAAACGCTAAACCCAACACCCTAAACCCTAAACCATAGACCCTAACCCATAGACCTTAAACACAAAATCCTAAACCCTAAAATCCAAAACACTAAACCCAAAACCCAAAATCCTAAACTTTAAACCATAAACTATAAACCCTAAACACTAAACCATAAACCTAAACCCTAAAGCATAAACCGCAAACCATAAATCATGAACCCTAAACCCTAAAACCTAAACCTAAACCCCAAAACCCTAACTCTAAACCCTAACCACAACCCCACAAACACACAACCCTAAAACACAAACCCTAAACCCTAAACCCTAATCCACAAACACTAAACCATAAACTCTAAGGCCTTAACCCTAAACCCTAACCCAGAAACCATAAACCATAAGCCCTAACCCTAAACCATAAACCCAAAACCTTAAAACCTAAACCAAGAACCCTAAATCATAAACCCTAAACCGTAAACCATAAACCCTAAACCATAAAACCTAAACCCTAAACCATAAACCCAAAACCCTAAACCGTAAACCCTAAACCCTAAATCCATAAACCCTAAAACCTAATCCCTAAACCATAACTCTTAAACCCGAAGCCAAAAATACTAAACCCTAAACCCTAAACCATAAACCATAAATCCTAAAACCTAAACACAGGACCCTAAACCCAAAACCCAAAACACTAAATCCTAAACCCTAAACCCTAAATCCTAAACCCTAAACCCTATCCCACAAACACTAAACCCTAAATCCTAAATCCTAAACTGTAAACCCTAAACCATAAACTCAAAACCCTAAACCCTAAATCCTAAACCATAAACCATAAACCCTAAACTCTAAACCATAAAACCAAAACCCTAAAACATAAACCCTAAACCCAAAACCCTAAACCTTAAACCCTAAACCATAGACCCTAAACCCTAAACCCAAAACCAAAAACCATAAACCTTAAACCATAAACCATAAACCCTAAACCCCAAACCCTAACCCTAAATCCTAAACCAGAAACCCTAAACAATAAACCAGAAACCCTAAACCCTAAACCATAAACCCTAAACTCTAAACCATAAACCTTAAGCCCTAAACCCAAAACCCTAAACCATAAACCACAAATCCTAAACCCTAAACACTAAACCATAGACACTAAACCACAAAACCAAAACCCAAAACCCTAAACCCTAAGCACTAAATCCTAAACCATAAACCCTAAACCCTAAACCCTAAACCCTAAACCTTAAACCCTAAACCGTAAATGCATAAACCCTAAACCCTAAACCATAAACCACAAATCCTAAACCATAAACACTAAACCATAGACACTAAACCACAAACCCAAAATCCAAAACCCAAAACCCTAAACCCTAAACCCTAAACCATAAACCCATAAACCCTAAACCCTAAATGCTAAACCCTAAACCCTAAACCATAGATCCTAAACCATAAAACCATAAACCCAAAACCCAAAACCATAAACACTAAACCATAAAACCTAAACCCTAAACCATAAACCCAAAAACCTAAACCCTAAGCCTTAAACCATAAACCTTAAACCCTAAACCCTCAGACCTAAACCAATAACCCCAAACCATAAATCATAAACCCTAAACACCACCCCACAAACACAAAACCCTAAACCACAAACCCTAAACAATAAACCCAAAACCCAAAACCATAAACTCTAAACCCTAAACCATAAACCATAAACCATAAACCCTAAATCGTAGTCCCTAAACCATAAAACATAACCCTAAACCCTAAACCATAAACCTAAAATCCTAAATCATAAACCCTAAACCATAAACCTAAAACCTTAAACCCTAAACCCTAAATGCTAAACCATAGACCCTAAACCCTAAACCCAAAACCATAAACCCTAAACCCTAAACCATAAACACTAAACCCAAAACCCAAAATCCTAAACCTTAAACTATAAACTATAAACCCTAAACCCAAATTCATAAAACCTAAACCCTAAAACATAAACCACAAACCCTAAACCCTAAAAGCTAAACCCAAACACCAAAATCCCAAACTCTAAACCCTAAAAACAACCCCACAAACACAAAACCCTATAACACAAACCCTAAACCCTAAACCCTAATCCACAAACACAAAACCATAAACCCTAAGGCCTAAAGCCTAAAGCATAAAGCCTAAACCCTAAACCCAAAACCATAAACCATAAACCCTAATCCATAAACCCTAAACCCAAAACTGAAAACCCTAAACCCTAAACCATAAACCCTAATCCATAAACCATAAAACCTAAAACCTAAACCCCAACCCAAAAACCCTAAACCATAAACCCAAAGCCCTAAACCATAAACCCTAAACCTTAAACCCTAAACCATAAACCCTAAACCTTAAACCCTAAACCCTAAACCCTGAACCCTAAGTCGTAAACATTAAACCATAAACCATAAACCCTAAACCATAAAACCTAAACCCTAAACCGTAAACCCAAAACCCTAAACGCTAATCCCTAAACTATAACCCCTAAACCCGAAACTGAATACCATAAACCCTAAACCACACTAAACCATAAACCACAAACCCTAAACCATGAACCCTAAACCCTAAAAGCTAAACCCAAACCCAAAACCACAAACTCTAAACTATAAACACAACCCCACAAACACAAAACCCTAAAACAGAAACCCTTAACCCTAAACCCTAATCCACAAACACAAAACGATAAACCCTAAGGCCTAAAGCCTAAAGCCTAAACCCTAAACCTTAAACCATAAACCATAAACCCAAAACCATAAACAATAAAACCAAAACCCTAAACCATAAACCATAATCCCAAAGCCCTAAACCCTAAACCCTAAACCATCGACCATAAACCATAAACCTTAAACCATAAACCATAAACCCTGAACCCCGAACCCTAACACTAAATCCTAAACCAAAAACCCTAAACAATAAACTATAAACCCTAAACCCCAAACCATAAATCCTAAACCATAAACCATATATCTTAAACTCTATATAATAAACCATAAACCCTAACCCCAAAATCCTAAACCATAAACCCAAAATCCTAAACCCTAAACCCTAAACCATAGACACTAAACCATAAACGTAAAACCCTAAACAGAAAACCATAAACCATAAACCTGAAATCCTAAATCCTAAACCCTAAACCCTAAACCATAGACTAAACCCTAAACCCAAAATCCAAAACCCTAAACCATAAACCCTAAACCATAAACCCTAAACACTAAACCATAAATCATAAACTCTAAACCAATAACCCTAAACCATAAACCCAAAACCCTAAACCCTAAGCCTAAACCATAAACCTTAAATCCTAAACCCTAAGCCTTAATCCTAAAACCCTAAACCCTAAACACCACCCCACAAGCACAAAACCCTAAAACACAAACCTTAAACCCTAAAACCTAAACCACAAACCCTAAACAATAAACCCTAAACACTAAACGCCAAACCATAAACTCTAAACCATAAACCATAAACACTAAACAATAAACCCTAAACCATAAAACTGAATCCTAAACCCTAAACCTTAAACCCATAAACCCTAAAACCCTAAACCCCAAACCCTGAACCCTGAACCCTGTACCCTAAATCTTAAACCCTAAACCATAAAACATAAACCCTAAACTGTAAATAAAAAACCCTAAACCCTAATCCCTAAACCATAACCTATAAACCCAAAATCGAAAACCATAAAGCCTAAACCCTAAACCCTAAACCCTAAACCATAAACCCTAAACCCCAAACCGTAAAACATAAACCTTAAATGCTAAACTCTAAACCCTAAACCCTAAACCCAAATCATAAACCCTAAACCATAAACCATAAACCCAAAACCGAAACCATAAAACCGAAACCATAAACCCTAAACCCTAAACCCAAACCTAAACACTAAACCCTAATCAGTAAACCCTAAACCCTAAACCCAAAACCATAAACCCTAAACCATAAACTATAAACCCTAATCCCCAAACCCTAAACCATAAACCATAAGCATTAAACCCTAAATCCGAAACCATAAACCCTAAACCCTAAACCCTAAATCATAAATCCTAAACCATAAACCCTAAACCACAAACTCTAAACCCTAAACCCTAAACTCTAAACCATAAACCATAAACCCAAAACCTCAACCATAAAACCTAAACCATGAACCCTAAACCCTAAACCCAAACCTAAACACTAAACTCTAATCAGTAAACCCTAAACCCTAAACCCAAAACCATAAACCATAAACCCTAAACCCTAAACCATAAACCCTAAGACCCAAACCCTAAACCCTAAATCATAAACCAAAGAACCCTAAACATTTAACCCTAAACCCTAAACCATAAACACAAAACCCTAAACCCTAAACCATAAACCCCAAACCATAAACTCTAAACCATAATCCATAAACCTTAAACCATAAACCCTAAACCATAAAACCTAACCCTAAACCATAAACCCAAAACCCTAAACACTAAACCCTAAACCCTAAACCCTAAACCATAGGCCATAAACCCAAAACCAAAAACTATAAACCCTGAACCCTAAACCATACACCACAAACCCTAAACCATGAACCCTAAGCCCTAAACCCTAGCCCACAAACACAAAATCCTAAAACACAAACTCTAAACCCTAAACCCTAATCTACAAACACTATACCATAAACCCTAAGGCCTAAACCCTAAACCCGAAACCCTTAACCCAAATCCATAAACCATAAACCCTAACCCTAAACCATAAACCCAAAACCGTAAACCCTAAACCCTAAACCCTGAACCCTAAATCATAAACCATAAACCATAAACCTTAAACCCTAAAACTTAAACCTAAACCCTAAACCGTAAACCCAAAACCCTAAACCATAATATTTAAACCCTAAACCCTAAACCCTGAAACCGAAAACCCTAAACCCTAAACCATAAACTATAGAATCTAAATCACAAAATCCAAAACCTAAAACCCTGGACCCAAAACCCAAAACCCAAAACCCAAAACCCTAAACCTAAAACCCTAAATCCAAAACCCAAAATACTAAAATCCAAAAACCTAAACCATAAACCCCAAACCCTAAACCCTAAACTGTAAACCCAAAACACTAAACCATAATCCCTAAACCATAAACCCTAAACCATAAACCATAAAACCTAAAACCTAAACCCAAAACCCGAAAACCCTAAACCTAAAACCAAAAACCCTAAACCATAAACTATAAACCCTAAACCCAAAACCATAAAACCTAAACCCTAAACCATAAACCAGACACCCTAAACCATGAACCCTAAAGCCTAAAAGCTAAACCCAAACCCCAAAACCTTAACCCTAAACCCTAAACACAACCCAACAAACACAAAACCCTAAAACTCAAACCCTAAACCCTAAACCCTAATCCACAAACACTACACCATAACCCTAAACCCTAAACCCTAAACCATAAATCCTAAACCCACAAACACTAAACCCTAAACCCTAAACCCTAAACCAAAAACCCTAAATAATAAACCTTAAACCCTAAACCCCAAACCATAAACTCTAAACCATAAACCATAAACCCTAAACCCTAAACCCTAAACCATAAAACCTAACCATCAACCCTAAACCATAAACCCAAAACCCAAAACCCTAAACCTTAAACCCTAAACCCTAAACCATAGACCATAAACCCTAAACCCAAAAACCATAAACCCTAAGCCCTAAACCCTAAACACTAAACCATAAACCATAAAACCAAATCCTCAACCATAAAACCAAAACCTTAAACCCGAAACCCAAAACCATAAACCCTAAACCCTAAACCCAAAATCATAAACCCTAAACCACAAACCCTAATCCCTAAATCGTAAACCATAAACCCTAAACTCTAAACCCCAAACCCTAAACCCTAAATTCTAAACCAAAAAAGCTAAACATTAAACCCTAAACCCTAAAACATAAACACTAAACCATGAACCATAAACACTAAACCCTAAATCATAAACCATAAACCAAAAACCCAAAACCCAAAACCATAAACCCAAAATGCTAAACCTTAAACCCTAAGCCATAGACACTAAAACTTAAACACAAAATCCTAAACCCTAAACCATAAACCATAAACCCTAAACAATAAACCTTAAACCCTAAACTCTAAATCATAAACCCTAAACTCTAAACCCTAAACCATAAACCCAAAACCCTAAACAATAAGCCCTAAACCACAAACCTTAAACCCTAAACCCTAAGCCCTAACCCTGAAATGCCAAACCCTAAACCATAAATAGCCCCCAACAAATACAAACCCAAAAAACACAAACCCTAAACCCTAAACACTAAACTATAAACCCTAAACCCTAAACCCCAAACCATAAACTCTAAACCATAAATCCATAAACGCAAAACCATAAACCCTAAACCATAAAACCTAACCATAAACCCTAAACCCAAAAATCTAAACCCTGAACCCTAAACCCTAAACCCTAAACAATTGACCATAAACCCAAAACCTTAAACCATAAACCATAAACCCTAAACCATACAACACAAACCCTAAACCATGAACCCTAAACCCTAACCCCTAAACCATAAACTATAAACCCTAAACTATAAACCATAAACCCTAAACCCTAAACCCAAAATCCTAAACCCTAAACCCTAAACCCTAAACCCTAAACCCTAAACCATAAACCATAAACCCCAAACCGTAAACCATAAACCTTAAATGCTAAACTCCAAACCCTAAACCCTAAACCCAAATCATAAACCCCAAACCATAAACCATAAACCCAAAACCTCAACCGTAAAATCGAAACCATAAACCCTAAACCCTAAACCCAAACCTAAACACTAAACCTTAATCAGTACACCCTAAACCCTAAACCCTAAACCCTAAACCCTAAACCCTAAACCATAAACCTAAAACCATAAACCATAAACCCTAAACCCTAAACCGTAAACCCTAAACCCCAAACCCTAAACCCTAAATCATAAACCAAAAAACCCTAAACATTTAACCCTAAACCCTAAACCATAAACACTAAACCATAAACCATAAACCCTAAACCCTAAACCCAAAACCCTAAACCATAACAACAAAATCCTAATCCCTAAACCATAAACCATAGACACTAAGCCCTAAACCCAAAACCCAAAACCCTAAACCCTAAACAATAAATCCTAAACCATAAACCCTAAACCATAAACCATAAATCATAAACCCTAAACCCTAAACTCTAAAACCTAAACCCTAAACCCTAAACCTTAAGCCCTAAACATGAATCCCCAAACCATAAACCCTAAATACCACCCCATAAACACAAAACCCTAAAAAACAAACCCTAAACCCTAAACCCTAAACCACAAATCCTAAATAATAAACCCTAAACCCTAAACCCGAAACCATAAACTTTAAACAATAAACCATAAACCCTAAACCCTAAACCCTAAACAATAAAACATAACCATAAACCCTAAACCATAAACCCAAAACCCTAAACCATAAACCTTAAACCCTAAACCATAGACCATAAACCCTAAACCCAAAACCATCAACCCTAAACCCTAAACTTTAAACCCTAAACCATAAACCATAAACCCAAATCCCCAACCATAAAACCAAAACCCTAAACCCTAAACCCTAAACCTTAAACCATACACCCTAAACACTAAACCCAAAACCATAAACCCTAAACCGTAAACCATAAACCCTAAATCCGGAACCAAAAAACCAAAATATTAAACCCTAAACCATAAACCATAAACACTAAACCATGAACCATAAATACTAAACCCTAAACCATAAACTATAAACCAAAAATCCAAAACACTAAACCCTGAACACTAAACCCTAAACCCTAGACAATTGACCATAAACCCAAAACCTAAAACCATAAACCCTAAACCATAACCACAAACCCTAAACGATGAACCCTAAACCCTAAACCCTAAACCCTAAACCATAAACACTAAACCATAAACCATAAACCCTAAACCCTAAATCCAAAACCCTAAACCATAACAACAAAATCCTAATCCCTAAACCATAAACCATAGACACTAAGCACTAAACCCAAAACCCAAAACCCTAAACCCTAAACAATAAATCCTAAACCATAAACCCTAAACCCTAAACCATAAATCATAAACCCTAAACCCTAAACTCTAAAACCTAAACCCTAAACCCTAAACCTTAAGCCCTAAACATGAATCCCCAAACCATAAACCCTAAATACCACCCCATAAACACAAAACCCTAAAAAACAAACCCTAAACCCTAAACCCTAAACCACAAATCCTAAATAATAAACCTTAAACCCTAAACCCCAAACCATAAACTTTAAACAATAAACCATAAACCCTAAACCCTAAACCCTAAACAATAAAAGATAACCATAAACCCTAAACCATAAACCCAAAACCCTAAACCATAAACCTTAAACCCTAAACCATAGACCATAAACCCTAAACCCAAAACCATCAACCCTAAACCCTAAACTTTAAACCCTAAACCCTAAACCCTAAACAATAAACCCTAAACCATAAACCCTAAACCCTAAACCATAAATCATAAACCATAAACCCTAAACTATAAAACCTAAACCCTAAACCCTAAACCTTAAGCCTTAAACATGAAACCCCAAACCCTAAACCCTAAACACCACCCCATAAACACAAAACCCTAAAACCCAAACCCTAAACCCTAAACCCTAAACCACAAACCCTAAATAATAAACCCTAAACCATAAACCCCAAACCATAAACCATAAACCATAAACCCTAAACCCTAAACCCTAAACCATAAACCCAAAACCCTAACCCATAAACTTTAAACCCTAAACCATAGACCATAAACCCTAAACCCAAAACCATCAACCCTAAACCCTAAACTCTAAACCCTAAACCATAAACCATAGACCCAAATCCCCAACCATAAAACCAAAACCGTAAACACTGAACCCTAAACCCTAAACCCTAAACCCTAAACCATAAACCCTAAACCATACACCCTAAACACAAAACCCAAAACCATAAACTCTAAACCGTAAACCATAAACCCTAAATTCTAAACCATAAACCCTAAACCCCAAACCCTAAACCCCTAAATCCTAAACCAAAAAACCTAAATAATAAACCCTAAACCATAAACCATAAACACTAAACCATGAACCATAAATACTAAACCCTAAACCATAAATTATAAACCAAAAACCCAAAACCCAAAACTCTGAACCCTAAACCCTAAACCCTAAACAATTGACCATAAATCCAAAACCTAAAACCATAAACCATAAACCCTAAGCCATACACCACAAACCCTAAATGATGAACCCTAAACCCTAAACCCTAAACTATAAACCCTAAACAATAAACCATAAACCATAAACCCTAAACCCAAACTCCTAAACCCTAAACCCTAAACCCTAAACCCTAGACCATAAACCCTAAACCCCAAACCGTAAATCATAAACCTTAATTGCTATACTCCAAACCCTAAACCCTAAACCCAAATCATAAACCCTAAACCATAATCCATAAACCCAAAACCTCAACCATAAAACCGAAACCATAAACCCTAAACCCTAAACCCAAACCTAAACACTAAACCCTAATCAGTACACCCTAAACCTTAAACCCAAAACCATAAACCCTAAACCATAAACCCTAAACCCTAAACCCCAAACCCTAAACCCTAAATCATAAACCAAAAAACCCTAAACATTTAACCCTAAACCCTAAACCATAAACATTAAACCCTAAATCCTAAACCATAAACCCTAAACCATAAACCCTAAATCATAAATCCTAAACCATAAACCCTAAACCATGAACTCTAAACCCTAAACCTTAAACCCTAAACCATAAACCATGAACCCAAAACCTTAACCATAAAACCGAAACCATAAACCCTAAACCCTAAACCCAAACCTAAACACTAAACCCTAATCAGTAAACCCTAAACCCTAAACCCAAAACCATAAACGATAAACCCTAAACCCTAAACCATAAACCATAAACCATAAACCCCAAACCCTAAACCCTAAATCATAAACCAAAAAACCCTAAACATTTAACCCTAAACCCTAAACCATAAACACTAAACCCTAAACCATAAACACTAAACCCTAAACCCAAAACGCTAAACCATAACCACAAAATCCTAATCCCTAAACCATAAACCATAGACACTAAGCCCTAAACCCAAAACCCAAAACCCTAAACTCTAAACAATAAACCCTAAACCATAAACCCTAAACCCTAAACCATAAATCATAAACCCTAAACCCTAAACTCTAAAACCTAAACCCTAAACCCTAAACCTTAAGCCCTAAACATGAAACCCCAAACCCTAAACCCTAAACACCACCCCACAAACACAAAACCCTGAAACACAAACCATAAACCCTAAACCCTAAACCACAAACCCTAAATAATAAACCCTAAACCCTAAACCCTAAACCCGAAACCATAAACCCTAAACCCTAAACCCGAAACCATAAACTCTAAACAATAAACCATAAACCCTAAACCCAAAACCCTAAACCATAAAACATAACCATAAACCCTAAATCATAAACCCAAAACCCTAAACCATAAACCTTAAACCCTAAAGCATAGACCATAAACCTAAACCTAAAACCATCAACCCTAAACCCTAAACCATAAACCATAAACCCAAACCCCAACCATAAAACCAAAACCCTAAACCCTAAACCCTAAACTATACACCCTAAACACTAAACCCAAAACCATAAACCCTAAACCGTAAACCATAAACCCTAAATTATAAACCATAAACCCTAGACCCCAAACCCTAAACCCTAAATCCTAAACCAAAAAACCTAAATATTAAACCCTAAACCATAAACCATAAACACTAAACCATGAACCATAAATACTAAACCCTAAACCATAAACTATAAACCAAAAATCCAAAACCCTAAACCCTGAACCCTAAACCCTAAACCCTAGACAATTGACCATAAACCCAAAACCTAAAACCATAAACCCTAAACCATACACCACAAATCCTAAACGATGAACCCTAAACCCTAAACCCTAAACCCTAAACGATAAACCCTAAACCATAAACCATAAACCCTAAACCCTAAACCCAACATCCTAAACCCTAAACCCTAAACCCTAAACCCTAAACAATAAACCCTAAACCCTGAACCCTAAACCATAAACCTTAAATGCAAAACTCCAAACCCTAAACCCTAAACCCAAATCATAAACCCTAAACCATAAACTATAAACCCTAAACCCGAAACCCTAAATCCTAAATCATAAACCAAAAAACCATAAACATTTAACCGTAAACCCTAAACCCTAAACCCTAAACACAACCCCACAAACACAAAATCCTAAAACACAAACTCTAAACCATAAACCCTAATCGACAAACACTAAACCATAAACCCTAAGGCCTAAACCCCAAACCCTAAACCCTAAACCCAAATCCATAAACCATAAACCCTAACCCTAAACCATAAACCCGAAACCATAAACACTAAACCCTAAACCATGAACCCTAAATCATAAACCCTAAACCATAAACAATAAACCCTAAACCCGAAACCGAAAACCCTAAACCCTACACCCTAAACCCTACACCCTAAACCCTAAACCCTAATCCCTAAACAATAAACCATAAACCCTAAACCTAAACCATAAACCCAAAACCCTAAACCCTAAATCCTAAATCATGAACCCTAACTCATAAACCCTAAACCATAGACCATAAACCCTAAACCATAAACCATAAAACACTAAATAATAAACCATAAACCATAAAACCCTAAACCATTAACTCTAAACATTAAACCCTAAACCATAAACCATAAACCATAAACCCTAAACCCAAAACCCAAAATCCGAAACCTTAAACCATAAACTATAAATCCTAAACCTTAAACCATAACACCGAAACCCTAACCCATAAACAACAAACCCTAAACCATGAACCCTAAAGCCTAAAAGCTAAACCCATACCCCAAAACCCCAAACTCTAAACCCTAAACACAACCCCACAAAGACAAAACCCTAAGACATATACCCTAACCCTAAACCCTAATCCTTAAAGACTAAACCATAAACCCTAAAGACTAAACCCTAAACCCTAAACCCTAATCCCTAAACAATAAACCATAAACCCTAACCCTAAACCATAAACGCAAAACCCTAAACCCTAAATCCGAAATCATGAAACCTAACTCATAAACCCTAAACCATAGACCATAAACCCTAAACGATAAAACATAAACCATAAACCGTAAACCCAAAACCCAAAATCGTAATCCCAAAACCATAAACCCTAAACCCTAAACAATAAACCCTAAGCCCTAAACCCGAAACCATAAACTCTAAACCATAAACCATAAACCCTAAAGCTTAAACCATAAACCATAAACCCTAAACCCAAATCACTAAACCATAAATCCAAAATCCTAAACCCTAAAACCTAAATCATAGACACTAAACACTAAACCCAAAACTCAATACCCTAAACCTTAAACCATAAACTATAAACCCAAAACCCTAAACCATAAACCTAAACACTAAACCATAAACCACAAACCCTAAACCATGAACCCTAAATCCTAAAAGCTAAACCCAAAACCCAAAACCCCAAACTCTAAACCCTAAACACAACCCCACAAACACAAAACCCTAAACCCTAATCCACAATCACTAAACCATAAACCCTAATGCCTAAACTCTAAACCATAAACCCTAAACCTTAAACCCATAACCCTAAACCCTAAACCCTAAATCCTAAACCATAAACCCAAAACCCTAAACCATGAACCCTAAATCATAAACCCTAAACCATAAACCATAAACTTTAAACCATAAAACCCAAACCTTGAACCGTAAACCATAAACCCAAAACCATAAACCATAAACCATAAACCATAAACCCTAATCCCAAAACCCTAAACCTAAACTATAAAACCAATACCCAAAACCCTAAACCCTAAACACTGAACCCTAAATCATAAACCCTAAACCATAAACCATAAACCCTAAACCATAAAACATAAACCCTAAACCGTAATCCCAAAACCCTAAACCCTAATGCTCAAACCATAACCTCTAATCCCGAAACCGAAAACCCTAAACCCTAAACCACAAACCATAAAACCCTAAACAATAAACCATAATCCATAAAACCCTAAACCATAAACTCTAAACATTAAACCCTAATCCCTAAACCATAAACCATAAACCATAAACCCTAAACCCTAAACCCAAAACCCAAAACTCTAATCCCTAAACCATAAACCCTAAACCCTAAACCCTAAGCCATAGACTCTAAACTAAAAACCCAAAACCATAAACCTTAAACATTAAACCATAACCCTAAACCATAAACCCCAAACCCTAAAGCTTAAACCCTAAACCACAAACCCTAAACAATAAACACTAAACCCTAATTCCTAAACCATAAACCCTAAACCATAAACCATACACCCCAAATCCTAAATCATAAATCGTAAACCCTAAACCCTAAACCCTAAACCATAAACCCAAAACCCTAAACCCTAAGCCCTAAACCATAAACCTTAAATGCTAAACCCAAAGCCCTAAACCAAAAATCCCAAACCCTAAACCTTAAACACCACCCCAATAATACAAAAAGCTAAAACACAAACCTTAAACCCTAAACCCTAAACCCTAAACCCTAAACTTTAAACCCTAAACCCTAAACCATAAACCCTAAACCCTAAACCCAAAACCCTAAACAATGAACCCTAAATCATAAACCCTAAACCATAAACCATAAACTTTAAACCATAAAACCCAAACCCTAAACCGTAAACCATAAACCCAAAAAGCATAAACCATAAACCATAAACCATAAACCCTAATCCCAAAACCCTAAACCTAAACCATAAAACCAAAACCCAAAACCCTAAACCCTAAACACTGAACCCTAAATCATAAACCCTAAACCATAAATCATAAACCCTAAACCATAAAACATAAACCCTCAACCATAATCCCAAAACCCTAAACCCTAATCCTCAAACCATAACCCCTAATCCCAAAACCGAAAACACTAAACCCTAAACCATAAACCCCAAACCATAAACCATAAAACCCTAAACAATAAACCATAAACCATAAAACCCTAAACCTTAAACTCTAAACATTAAACCCTAATCCCTAAACCATAAACCATAAACCATAAACCATAAACCCTAAACCCTAAACCCAAAACTCTAATCCCTAAACCATAAACCCTAAACCCTAAACCCTAAGCCATAGACTCTAAACCAAAAACCCAAAAGCATAAACCCTAAATATTAAACCATAATAACCCTAAACCCTAAACCACCAAACTCTAAATCCTAAACCCTAAACCACAAACCCTAAACAATAAACACTAAACCCTAATCTCTAAACCATAAACCCTAAACCATAAACCATACACCCTAAATCATAAATCATAAATCGTAAACCCTAAACCTTAAACCCTAAACCATAAACCCAAAACCCTAAACCCTAATCCCTAAACCATAAACCTTAAATGCTAAACCCAAAGCCATAAACCAAAAATCCCAAACCCTAAACCTTAAACACCACCCCAATAATACAAAAAGCTAAAACACAAACCTTAAACCCTAAACCCTAAACCCTAAACCCTAAACCATAAACCCAAAACCCTAAACCCTAAACCCTAAATCATAAACCCTAAACCATAAACCATAAACTTTAAGCCATAAAACCCAAACCATAAACCATAAACCCAAAACCATAAACCATAAACCATAAACCATAAACCCTAATCCTAAAACCCTAAACCTAAACCATAAAACAAAAACCCAAAACCCAAAACCCTAAACACTGAACCCTAAATCATAAACCCTAAACCATAAACCATAAACCCTAAACCATAAAACATAAACCCTCAATCATAATCCCAAAACCCAAAACCCTAATCCTCAAACCATAACCCCTAATCCCGAAACCGAAAACCCTAAACCCTAAACCATAAACCCTAAACCATAAACCATAAAACCCTAAACAATAAACCATAAACCATAAAACCCTAATCCATAAACTCTAAACATTAAACCCTAATCCCTAAACCATAAACCATAAACCCTAAACCCTAAACCCTAAACCCAAAACTCTAATCCCTAAACCATAAACCATAAACCCTAAACCCTAAACCCCAAACCCTAAATCCTAAACCCCAAACCCTAAACCATAAACCATAGACCCTAAACCCTAAACCCCAAACCCTAAATCCTAAACCCTAAACCACAAACCCTAAACAATAAACACTAATCCCTAATCCCTAAACCATAAACCCTAAACCATAAACCATACACCCTAAATCCTAAACCATAAATCGTAAACCCTAAACCCTAAACCCTAAACCATAAACCCAAAACCCTAAACCCTAAGCCCTAAACCATAAACCTTAAACGCTAAACCCAAAGCCCTAAACAAAAAACCCCAAACCCTAAACCTTAAACACCATCCCACAAATACAAAAAAGCTAAAACACAAACCCTAAAGCCTAAACCCTAGACTATAAACCCTAAACAATAAACCTTAAACCATAAACAACAAACCATAAACACTAAACCATAAACCCTAACCCCTAAACCCTAAACCACGAACCCTAAACATGAACCCTAAAGCCTAAAAGCTAAACCCATACCCCAAAACGCCAAACTCTAAACCCTAAACACTACCCCACAAAGACAAAACCCTGAGACATATACCCTAAATACTAAACCCTAATCCTTAAAGACAAAACCATAAACCATAAGGCCTAAACCCTAAACCCTAAACCCTAACCCTATAAAATAAACTATAAACCCTAACCCTAAACCATAAACCCAAAACCATAAACCCTAAATCCTAAATCCTGAACCCTAACTCATAAACCCTAAACCATAAACCATAAACCCTAAACGATAAAACATAAACCATAAACCGTAAACACAAAACTCAAAATCGTAATCCCAAAACCATAAACCCTAAACCTTAATCCATAAACCATAAAGCCTAAACCATAAACCATAAAGCCTAAACCATAAACCCTGAACCCAAACCCTAAACCCTAAAGCCTAAGCCCTAAACCCGAAACCATAAACTCTAAACCATAAACCATAAACCCTAAACCCTAAACCATAAACCCTAAACCCTAAACCCAAATCCCTAAACCATAAACCGAAAATCCTAAACCCTAAACCCTAAATTATAGTCACTAAAACTTAAACCCAAAACTCAATACCCTAAACCTTAAATCATAAACTATAAACCCAAAATCCTAAACCATAAAACCTAAACACTAAACCATAAACCACAAACCCTAAACCATGAACCCTAAAACCTAAATGCTAAACCCAAAACCCAAAACCCCAAACTCTAAACCCTAAACACAACCCCACAAACACAAAACCCTATATCACAAACCCTAAACACTAATCCACAATCACTAAACCATAAACCTTAAGGCCTAAACCCTAAACCCTAAACCCTATGCCATAAACCATAAAACCCTAAACAATAAACCGTAAACCATAAAATCCTAAACCATAAACTCTAAACATTAAACCCTAAACCCTAAACCATGAACCATAAACCATAAACCCTAAACCCTAAACCCTAAACCCAAAACTTTAATCCCTAAACCATAAACCCTAAACCCTAAACCCTAAGCCATAGACCCTAAACCATAAACCCAAAACCATAAACCCTAAACATTAAACCATAACCCTAAACCCTAAACCCCAAACCCTAAATCCTAAAAACTAAACCACAAACCCGAAACAATAAACCCTAAACCCTAAACCCTAAACCATAAACCCTAAACCATAAACCAAACACTTTAAATCCTAAACCATAAATCGCAAACCCTAAACCCTAAACAGTAAACCATAAACCCAAAGTCCTAAACCCTAAGCCCTAAACCATAAACCTTAAATGCTAAACCCAATGCCTTAAACCAAAATCCACAAACCCTAAACCTTAAACAGCACCCCACAAATACAAAAAGCTAAAACACAAACCCTAAACCATAAACCCTAAACCATAAACCCTAGACAATAAACCCTAAACCATAAACAACAAACTATAAACCCTAAACCCTAAACCCTAAACCACAAACCCTAAACATGAACCCTAAAGCCTAAAAGCTAAACCCATACCCCAAAACCCCAAACTCTAAACCCTAAACCCAACCCAACAAAGACAAAACCATAAAACATATACCCTAAATCCTAAACCCTAATCCTTAAAGACAAAACCATAAACCATAAGGCCTAAACCCTAAACCCTAAACCCTAATCCCTAAACAATAAACCATAAACCCTAAACCTAAACCATAAACCCAAAACCCTAAACCCTAAATCCTAAATCATGAACCCTAACTCATAAACCCTAAACCATCAACCATAAACCCTAAACGATAAAACAAAAACCATAAACCGTAAACCCAAAACCCAAAACCCTAATCCCAAAACCATAAACCCTAAACCATAAACCATAAACCCTAAACCATAAACCCTATACCCAAACCCTAAACTCTAAATCCTAAACCAAAAATCCTAAACAATAAACCCTAAGCCCTAAACCCGAAACCATAAACTCTAAACCATAAACCATAAACCCTAACCCCTAAACCATAAACCATAATCCTTAAACCCAAATCCCTAAACCATAAACCCAAAATCCTAAACCCTAAACCCTAAATCATAGACACTAAACCCTGAACCCAAAACCCAATACCCTAAACCTTAAACCATAAACTATAAACCCAAAACACTAAACCATAAAACCTAAACACTAAACCATAAATCACAAACCCTAAACCATGAACCCTAAAATCTAAAAGCTAAACCCAAAACCCAAAACCCCAAACTCGAAACCCTAAACACAACCCCACAAACACAAAACCCTAAAACACAAACCCTAAACCCTAAACCATAAACCCTAAACCCTAAACCGTAAACACCACCCCACAAACACAAAAACCTAAAACACAAACCCTAAACCCTAAACTATAAACCTTACCAATAAACCCTAAACCATAAATGACAAACCATAAACACTAAACCATAAACCCTAAACCCTAAACCCTAAACCCTAAACCATAAACCATAAATCCAAAACCCAAAACCCAAAACCCTAAATGCTAAACCCTAAACCCTAAATCATAGACCTTAAACACAAAACCCAAAACCAAAAACTCTAATCCCTAAACCCTAAACCATAAACCTTAAACCATAAACACTAAACCCAAAACCCAAAATCCGAAACCTCAAACCATAAACTATAAATCCTAAACCCTAAACCATAACACCTAAACCCTAACCCATAAACCAGAAACCCTAAACCATGAATCCTAAAGCCTAAAAGCTAAACCCATACCCCAAAACCGTAAACTCTAAACCCTAAACACAACCCCACAAAGACAAAACCCTAAGACATATACCCTAACCCTAAACCCTAATCCTTAAAGGCTAAACCATAAACCCTAAGGCATAGACCTTAAACACTAAACCCTAATCCCTAAACAATAAACCATATGCCCTAACCCTAAAACATAAACCCAAAACCCTAAGCCCTAAATCCTAAATCCTGAACGCTAACTCATAAACCCTAAACCATAAACCATAAACCCTAACCGATAAAACATAAACCATAAACCGTAAACCCAAAACCCAAAACCCTAATCCCAAAACCATAAACCCTGAACCTTAATCCATAAACCATAAACCCTAAACCATAAACCCTAAACCCAAACCCTAAACCCTAAAACCTAAACCAAATATCCTAAACAATGAACCCTAAGCCCTAAACCCGAAACCATAAACTCTAAACCATAAACCATAAACCCTAAACCCGAAACCATAAACCATAAACCTTAAACCCAAATCCCTAAACCATAAACCCAAAATCCTAAACCCTAAACCCTAAATCATAGACACTAAACCCTAAACACAAAACTCAATACCCTAAACCTTAAACCATAAACTATAAACCCAAAACCCTAAACCATAAAACCTAAACACTAAACCATAAACCACAAACCCTAAACCATGAATCCTAAATCCTAAAAGCTAAACCCAAAACCCAAAACCCTAAACTCTAAACCCAAAACGCAACCCCACAAACACAAAACCCTAAACTACAAAGCCTAAACCCTAATCACAATCACTAAACCATAAACCCTAAGGCCTAAACCCTAAATCATAAACCCTAAACCCTAAACCCTAATCCACAATCACTAAACCATAAACCCTAAGGCCTAAACCATAAACAATAAACACAAAACCCTAAACCCTGAACCAAAAATCATAAACCCAAAATCATAAACCATAAACTATAAACCATAAAACCCAAACCCTAAATCGTAAACCATAAACCCTAACCATAAAGTATAAACCATAAACCATAGACCTTAAGCCCAAAACCCTAACCCTAAACCATAAAACCGAAACCCAAACCCAAAACCCTAATCCCTGCACCCTAAATCATAAACCCTAAACCATAAACCATAAACCCTAAACCATAAAACATAAACCCTAAACCGTAATCCCAAAACCCTAAACCCTAATCCTCAAACCATAACCCCTAATCCCGAAACCAAAAACCTTAAACCCTAAACCCTAAACCATAAACCATAAAACCCTAAACAATAAACCATAAACCATAAAACCCTAAACCATAAACTCTAAACATTAAACCCAAAACCTTAAACCCTAAACCATAAACCATAAACCCTAAACCCTAATCCTTAAACTGAAAACTCTAATCCCTAAACTATAAACCCTAAACCCTTAACCCTAAACCCTAAGCCATAGTCCCTAAACCACAAACCCAAAACCATAAACCCAAAACATTAAACCATAACCCTAAATCCTAAACCCCAAACCCTAAATCCTAAACCCTAAACCACAAACCCTAAACAATAAACCCTAAACCCTAATCCCTAAACCATAAACCCTAAACCATAAACCATACACCCTAAATCCTAAATCATAAATCGTAAACGTTAAACCCTAAACCCTAAACCATAAACCCAAAACCCTAAACCCTAAGCCCTAAACCATAAACCTTACCAAAACCCAAAACCCTAAGCCCTAAATCATAAACCTTAAACGCTAAACCCAAAGCCCTAAACCAAAAACCCCAAACCCTAAACCTTAAACACCACCCCACAAATACAAAAAGCTAAAACACAAACCCTAAACCCTAAACCCTAAACCATAAACCCTAAACCATAAACCCTAAACAATAAACCTTAAAACATAAACAACAAACCATAAACCCTAAACCATAAACCGTAAACCATAAACCCTAAACCACAAACCCTAAACATCAACCCTAAAGCCTAAAAGCTAAACCGATACCCTAAAACCCCAAACTCTAAACCTTAAACACAACCCCACAAAGACAAAACCCTAAGACACATACCCTAAATCCTAAACCCTAATCCTTAAAGACAAAACCATAAACCCTAAGGCCTAAACCCTAAACCCTAAACCATAATCCCTAAACAATAAACCATAAACCCTAACCCTAAACTATAAACCCAAAACCCAAAACCCTAAATCCTAAATCATGAACCCTAACTCATAAACCATAAACCATAAACCCTAAACGATAAAACATAAACCGTAAACCGCAAATCCAAAACCCAAAACCGTAATTCCAAAACCATAAACCCTAAACCTTAAACTATAAACCATATACCCTAAACCATAAACACTAAACCCAAACCCTAAACCCTAAATCCTAAACCAAAAATCCTTAACAATAAACCCGAAGCCCTAAACCCGAAACCATAAACTCTAAACAATAAACCATAAACCCTAAAGCCTAAACCATAAACCATAATCCCTAAACCCAAATCCCTAAACCACAAACCCAAAATCCTAAACCCTAAACCCTAAATCATAAACACTAAACCCAAAACCCAAAACCCAATACCCTAAACCTTAAACCATAAACTATAAACCCAAAACACTAAACCATAAAACCACAAACCCTAAACCATGAACCCTAAATCCTAAAAGCTAAACCCAAAACCCAAAACCCCAAACTCTAAACCGTAAACACAACTCCACAAACACAAAACCCTAAAACACAAACCCTAAACCCTAATCCATAATCACTAAACCATACACCCTAAGGCCTAAACCCTAAACCATAAACCTTAAACCCTAAACCCAAAACCCAAAACTCTAAACCCTAAACCATAAACCCAAAACCCAAAACCCTGAACCCTAAATCATAACCCTAAACCATAAACCATAAACTATAAACCATAAAACCCAAACCCTAAACCGTAAACCATAAACCCTAAACCATAAACCGTAAACCATAAACCATAAACAATAAGCCCAAAACCCTAAACCATAAACCAAAAAACCTAAACCATAAACCCTAAACCATAGACCCTAAACCCTAAACCTTAAACCATAAATCCTAAACCCTAAACCATAAATCGTAAACCCAAAACCCAAAATCCTAAACCTTAAACCATAAACTATAAACCCTAAACCCTAAACAATAAAACATAATATCTAAACCATAAACAACAAACCCGAAACCATGAACCCTAAACACTAAAAGCTAAACCCAAACCCCAAAATCCTAAACCCAAAACGCAAAACCCTAAACCCTAAACCCTAACCCAAAAACCCTAAACCACAATTCCTAAACCATAAACCATAAAACCTAACCATAAACCATAAAACCAAAACCCAAAACCCAAAACCCTAAACCCTGAACCCTAAATCATAAACGCTAAACCATAAACCATAAACCCTAAACCATAAAATTTAAACCCTAAACCGTAATCCTCAAACCCTAATCCCTAATCCTCAAACCATAACCCCTAACACTGAAACCGAAAACCATAAACCCTAAACCATAAACCCTAAACCATAAACCATAAAACCCTAAATAAATAAATCATAAACCATAAACTCTAAACATTAAACCTTAAACCCTAAACCATAAACCATAAACCCTAAACCCTAAACCCAAAACACTAATCCATAAACCCTTAACCCTAAACCCTAAGCCATAGACCCTAAACCATAAACCCTAAACCATAAACCATACACCCTAAATCCTAAACCATAAATCGTAAACGTTAAACCCTAAACCCTAAACCATAAACCCAAAACCCTAAACCCTAAGCCCTAAACCATAAACCTTAAACACTAAACCTAAAGCCCTAAACCAAAAACCCCAAACCCTAAACCTTAAACACCACCCCACAAATACAAAAAGCTAAAACACAAACCCTAAACCCTAAACCCTAAACCATAAACCCTAAACCATAAACCCTAAGCAATAAACCTTAAAACATAAACAACAAACCATAAACCCTAAACCATAAACCGTAAACCATAAACCCTAAACCACAAACCCTAAACATCAACCCTAAAGCCTAAAAGCTAAACCGATACCCTCAAACCCCAAACTCTAAACCTTAAACACAACCCCACAAAGACAAAACCCTAAGACACATACCCTAAATCCTAAACCCTAATCCTTAAAGACAAAACCATAAACCCTAAGGCCTAAACCCTAAACCCTAAACCATAATCCCTAAACAATAAACCATAAACCCTAACCCTAAACTATAAACCCAAAACCCAAAACCCTAAATCCTAAATCATGAACCCTAACTCATAAACCATAAACCATAAACCCTAAACGATAAAACATAAACCGTAAACCGCAAATCCAAAACCCAAAACCGTAATTCCAAAACCATAAACCCTAAACCTTAAACTATAAACCATATACCCTAAACCATAAACACTAAACCCAAACCCTAAACCCTAAATCCTAAACCAAAAACCCTAAACCATAAACCATAAAACCCTAAACAATAAACCATAAACCATAAAACCCTAAACCATAAACTCTAAACATTAAGCTAAACCCAAAACCCAAAACCCCAAACTCTAAACCCAAAACACAACCCCACAAATACAAAACACTAAACTACAAACCCTAAACCCTAATCAACAATCACTAAACCATAAACCCTAAGGCCTAAACCCTAAACCATAAACACTAAACCCTAAACCCTAAACCATAAACCCTAAACCGTAAACCCAAAACCCTAAACCCTGAACCCAAAATCATAAACCCTAAATCTTAAACCATAAACTATAAACCATAAAACCCAAACCCTAAACCGTAAACCATAAACCCTAACCATAAACCATAAACCATAAACCGTAGACCCTAAGCCCAAAACCCTAACCCTAAACCATAAAACCGAAACCCAAAACCCAAAACCCAAAACCCTGCACCCTAAATCATAAACCCTAAACCATAAAACATAAACCCTAAACCATAAAACATAAACCCTAAACCATAATCCCAAAGCCCTAAATCCTAAACCTCAAACCATAACCCCTAATCCTGAAACCCTAAACCCTAAACCCTAAACCCTAAACCCTAAACCCCAAACCCTAAACCCTAAACCATAAACTCTAATCCCTAAACCCAAAACTCTAAACCCTAAACCATAAACCCTAAACCCTTAACCCTAAACCCTTAGCCATAGACACTAAACCATAAACCCTAACCCTAAGCCTTAGACCCTAAACCCTAAACCCCAAACCCTAAATCCTAAACCCTAAACCACAAACCCTAAACAATAAACACTAATCCCTAATCCCTAAACCATAAACCCTAAACCATAAACCATACAACCTAAATACTAAACCATAAATCGTAAACCCTAAACCCTAAACCCTAAACCATAAACCCAAAACCCTAAACCCTAAGACCTAAACCATAAACCTTAAATGCTAAACCCAAAGCCCTAAACCAAAAACCCCAATCCCTAAACCTTAAACACCACCCCACAAATACAAAAAGCTAAAACACAAACCCTAAACCCAAAACCCTAAACTATAAACCCTAAAAAATAAACCTTAAACTATAAACAACAAACCATAAACCCTAAACCATAAACCCTAACCCCTAAACCCTAAACCACGAACCCTAAACATGAACCCTAAAGCCTAAAAGCTAAACCCATACCCCAAAACCCCTAACTCTAAACCCTAAACACTACCCCACAAAGATAAAACCCTAAGACATATACCCTAAACACTAAACCCTAATCCTTAAAGACAAAACCATAAACCCTAAAGCCTAAACCATAAACCCTAAACCCTAACCCTATAAAATAAACCATAAACCCTAACCCTAAACCATAAACCCAAAACCCTGAACCCTAAATCCTAAATCCTGAACCCTAACTCATAAACCCTAAACCATAAACCATAAACCCTAAACGATAAAACATAAACCATAAACCGTAAACCCAAAACCCAAAACCGTAGTCCCAAAACCATAAACCCTAAACCTTAATCCATAAACCATAAAGCCTAAACCATAAACCCTAAACCCAAACCCTAAACCCTAAATCCTAAACCAAAAATACAAAACAATAAACCCTAAGCCCTAAACCCGAAACCATAAACTCTAAAACATAAACCATAAACCCTAAACCATAAACCATAAACCCTAAACCCTAAACCCAAATCCCTAAACCATAAACCCAAAATCCTAAACCCTAAACCCTAAATCATAGACACTAAACCTTAAACCCAAAACTCAAAACCCTAAACCTTAAACCATAAACTATAAACCCAAAATCCTAAACCATAAAACCTAAACACTAAACCATAAACCACAAACCCTAAACCATGAACCCTAAAACCTAAATGCTAAACCCAAAACCCAAAACCCCAAACTCTAAACCCTAAACACAACCCCACAAACACAAAATCCTATATCACAAACCCTAAACCCTAATCCACAACCACTAAACCATAAACCTTAAAGCCTAAACCCTAAACCATAAACCCTAAACCATAAACCATAAAACCCTAAACAATAAACCGTAAAGCATAAAACCCTGAACCATAAACTCTAAACATTAAACCCTAAACCCTAAACCCTAAACCCAAAACTCTAATCCCTAAACCATAAACCCTAAACCCTAAACACTAAACACTAAGACATAGACCCTAAACTATAAACCCTAAACATTAAACCATAACCCTAAACCCTAAACCCCAAACCCTAAATCCAAAACCCTAAACCACAAACCCAAAATAATAAACCCTAAACCCTAGACCATAAACCCTAAACCATAAACCAAACACTTTAAATCCTAAACCATAAATCGTAAACCCTAAACCTTAAACACTAAACCATAAACCCAAAATCCTAAACCCTAAACCCTAAATCATAGACACTAAACCTTAAACCCAAAACTCAAAACCCTAAACCTTAAACCATAAACTATAAACCCAAAATCCTAAACCATAAAACCTAAACACTAAACCATAAACCACAAACCCTAAACCATGAACCCTAAAACCTAAATGCTAAACCCAAAACCCAAAACCCCAAACTCTAAACCCTAAACACAACCCCACAAACACAAAATCCTATATCACAAACCCTAAACCCTAATCCACAACCACTAAACCATAAACCTTAAAGCCTAAACCCTAAACCATAAACCCTAAACCATAAACCATAAAACCCTAAACAATAAACCGTAAAGCATAAAACCCTGAACCATAAACTCTAAACATTAAACCCTAAACCCTAAACCCTAAACCCAAAACT
>NC_029776.3:35095823-35110246 GCF_000817695.3 Arachis duranensis | reverse complement strand
GCCTTAACCCATTAACCATAACACAAAATCCTAAACCCAAAATTCTTAACCCTAAACCAGAAACAATAAACCATAAACCTTGAACACTAAACCCAAAACACAAAACCCTAAATCCGAAAAACTACACCCGAAACCATAAAACCTAAACCTGAAACTATAAACCCTAAACCCTATACCCTAAACCCTACACCCTATACCCTAAACCCTAAACCCTAAACCCCAGACCCAAAACCTTAAACCCGAAACACTAAACCATAAACCTTAAACCCTAAACCCTATACCATAAACCCTAAATCATAAACCATAAACTCTAAATACAAAAACCCCAAACCTTAAATCTTAAACACCACCCCACAAACACAAAAAGCAAAAACCTAAACCCTAAACCCTAAACCCTAAACTATAAACCTTACCAATAAACCCTAAACCATAAACGACAAACCATAAACCCTAAACCCTAAACCCTAAACCCTAAACCCAAAACCCAAAACCCTAAATGCTAAACCCTAAACCCTAAATCATAGACCTTAAACACTAAACCCAAAACCAAAAACCCTAATCCCTAAACCCTAAATCATAAACCTCCTAAACCCTAAACCATAAACCTTAAACCATAAACATTAAACCCAAAACCCAAAATCCGAAACCTTAAACCATAAACTATAAATCCTAAACCCTAAACTATAACACCTAAACCCTAACCCATAAACCACAAACCCTAAACCATGAACCCTAAGGCCTAAAAGCTAAACCCATACCCCAAAACCGCAAACTCTAAACCCTAAACACAAATCCTAAACCCTAAACCATAAACCCTAAACCCTAAACCCTAAACAATAAGCCCTAAACCATAAACAACAAACCATAAACCCTAAACCATTAACCCTAAACCCTAAACCCTAAACCACAAACCCTAAACATGAACCCTAAAGCCTAAAGCCTAAAAGCTAAACCCATACCCCAAAACCCCAAACTCTAAACCCTAAACCCAACCCCACAAACACAAAACCCTAAAACACAAACCCTAAACCCTAAACCTTAAACCATAAACCCTAAATCTTAAACACCACCCCACAAACACAAAAAGCAAAAACCTAAACCCTAAACCCTAAACCCTAAACTATAAACCTTACCAATAAACCCTAAACCATAAACGACAAACCATAAACCCTAAACCCTAAACCCTAAACCCTAAACCCTAAACCCTAAACCCTAAACCCTAAACAATAAACAATAAACCCTAACCCTAAACCATAAACCCAAAACCCTAAACCCTAAATCCTAAATCCTGAACCCTGACTCATAAACCCTAAACCATAAACCATAAACCCTAAACGATAAATCATAAACCATAAACCGTAAACTCAAAACCCAAAACCCTAATCCCAAAACCATAAACCCTAAACCTTAAACCATAAACCATATTCCCTAAACCGTAAACCCTAAACCCAAACCCTAAACCCTAAATCCTAAACCAAAAATCCTTAACAATAAACCCGAAGCCCTAAACCCGAAACCATAAACTCTAAACAATAAACCATAAACCCTAAACCCTAAACCATAAACCATAATCCCTAAACCCAAATCCCTAAACCATAAACCCAAAATCCTAAACCCTAAACCCTAAATCATAGACACTAAACCCAAAACCCAAAACCCAATACCCTAAACCTTAAACCATAAACTATAAACCCAAAACACAAAACTATAAAACCACAAACACTAAACTATGAACCCTAAATCCTAAAAGCTAAACCCAAAACCCAAACCGTAAACCATAAACCCTAAACTATAAACCGTAAACCATAAGCCATAAACACTAAGCCCAAAACCCTAAACCATAAACCAAAAAACCTAAACCATAAACCCTAAACCATAGACCCTAAACCCTAAACCTTAAACCATAAATCCTAAACCCTAAACCATAAATCGTAAACCCAAAACCCAAAATCCTAAACCTTAAACCATAAACTATAAACCCTAAACCCTAAACCATAAAACATAATATCTAAACCATAAACAACAAACCCGAAACCATGAACCCTAAACACTAAAAGCTAAACCCAAACCCCAAAATCCTAAACCCAAAACGCAAAACCCTAAACCCTAAACCCTAACCCAAAAACCCTAAACCACAATTCCTAAACCATAAATCATAAAACCTAACCATAAACCATAAAACCAAAACCCAAAACCCGAAACCCTAAACCATGAACCCTAAATCATAAACGCTAAACCATAAACCATAAACCCTAAACCATAAAATATAAACCCTAAACCGTAATCCTCAAACCCTAATCCATAATCCTCAAACCATAACCCCTAATCCTGAAACCGAAAACCATAAACCCTAAACCATAAACCCTAAACCATAAACCATAAAACCCTAAATAAATAAATCATAAACCATAAACTCTAAACATTAAACCTTAAACCCTAAACCATAAACCATAAACCCTAAACCCTAAACCCAAAACCCTAATCCATAAACCCTTAACCATAAACCCTAAGCCATAGACCCTAAACCCTAAACCCAAAACCATAAACCCTAAAAATTAAACCATAAACCCTAAACCCCAAACCCTAAACCCTAAACCATAAACCCTAAACAATAAACCCTAAACTGTAAACCCTAAACCATAAACAATAAACCATAAACCATACACCCTAAATCCTAAACTATAAATTGTAAACACTAAACCCTAAACCCTAAACCATAAACCCAAAACCATAAACCCTAAGCCCTAAATCATAAACCTTAGACACTAAACCCAAAGCCCTAAACCTAAAACCCCAAACCCTAAACCATAAACTCTAAACCATAAACCATAAAACCCTAAACAATAAACCATAAACCATAAAACCCTAAACCATAAACTCTAAACATTAAACCCAAAACCCTAAACCATCAACCATAAAACATAAACCCTAAACCCTAAACCCTAAACCCTAAACCCAAAACTCTAATCCCTAAACCATAAACCCTAAACCCTTAACCCCAAACCCTAAATCCTAAACCATAAACCCTAAAACCTAAACCCTAAATCCTAAACCATAAATTGTAAACCCTAAACCCTAAACCTTAAACCATAAACCCAAAACCCTAAACCCTAAGCCTTAAACCATAAACCTTAAACGCTAAACCCAAAGCCCTAAACCAAAAACCCCAAACCCTAAACCTTAAACACCACCCTAGAAATACAAAAAGCTAAAACACAAACCCTAAACCCTAAACCCTAAACCTTAAACCATAAACTATAAACCCAAAACCCTAAACCATAAAACCTAAACACTAAACCATAAACCACAAACCCTACACCATGAACCCTAAATCCTAAAAGCTAAACCCATAACCCAAAACCCCAAACTCTAAACCCTAAACACAACCCCACAAACACATAACCCTAAACTACAAACCCTAAACCCTAATCCACAATCACTAAACCATAAACCCTAAGGCATAAACCCTAAACCATAAACCTTAAACCTTAAACCCAAAACCCTTAACCCTAAACCCAAAACCCTAAACCATAAACCCAAAACCCTAAACCCTAAACCCTAAATCATAAACCCTAAACCATAAACCATAAATTATAAACCATAAAACCCAAACCCTAAGCCGTAAACCATAAACCCTAAACCATAAACCATAAACCATAAACCATAAACCCTAAGCCCAAAACCCTAACCCTAAACCATAAAACCAAAACCCAAAACCCTAAACCCTAAACACTGAACCCTAAATCATAAACCCTAAACCATAAACAATAAACCCTAAACCATAAAACATAAACCCTAAACTGTAGTCCCAAAACCCTAAACCTTAATCCTCAAACCATAACCCCTAATCCAGAAACCGAAAACCCTAAACCCTAAACCATAAACCCTAAACCATAAACCATAAAACCCTAAACAATAAACCATAAACCATAAAACCCTAAACCATAAACTCTAAACATTAAACCCGCTAAACCCAAAACCCAAAACCCCAAACTCTAAACCCAAAACACAACCCCACAAACACAAAACACTAAACTACAAACCCTAAACCCTAATCAACAATCACTAAACCATAAACCCTAAGGCCTAAACCCTAAACCATAAACACTAAACCCTAAACCCTAAACCATAAACCCTAAACCGTAAACCCAAAACCCTAAACCCTGAACCCAAAATCATAAACCCTAAATCTTAAACCATAAACTATAAACCATAAAACCCAAACCCTAAACCGTAAACCATAAACCCTAACCATAAACCATAAACCATAAACCGTAGACCCTAAGCCCAAAACCCTAACCCTAAACCATAAAACCGAAACCCAAAACCCAAAACCCAAAAACCTAAACCAAAAACCATAAACCCTAAACCATAAAACATAAACCTTCAACCATAATCCCAAAACTCAAAACCCTAATCCTCAAACCATAACCCCTAATCCTGAAGCCAAAAACCCTAAACCCTGAACCATAAACCCTAAACCATAAACCATAAAACCCTAAACAATAAACCATAAACCATAAAACCCTAAACCATAAACTCTAAACATTAAACCCTAATAACTAAACTATAAACCATAAACCCTAAACCCTAAAGCCTAAACCCAAAACTCTAATCCCTGAACCATAAACCCTAAACCCTAAACCATAAGCCATAGACCCTAAACTATAAACCCAAAACCTAAATACTAAACCATAAATCGTAAACCCTAAACCCTAAACCCTAAACCATAAACCCAAAACCCTAAACCCTAAGACCTAAACCATAAACCTTAAATGCTAAACCCAAAGCCCTAAACCAAAAACCCCAATCCCTAAACCTTAAACACCACCCCACAAATACAAAAAGCTAAAACACAAACCCTAAACCCAAAACCCTAAACTATAAACCCTAAAAAATAAACCTTAAACTATAACAATAAACCTTAAACCATAAACAACAAACCATAAACCCTAAACCATAAACCCTAACCCCTAAACCCTAAACCACGAACCCTAAACATGAACCCTAAAGCCTAAAAGCTAAACCCATACCCCAAAACCCCTAACTCTAAACCCTAAACACTACCCCACAAAGATAAAACCCTAAGACATATACCCTAAACACTAGACCCTAATCCTTAAAGACAAAACCATAAACCCTAAAGCCTAAACCCTAAACCCTAAACCCTAACCCTATAAAATAAACCATAAACCCTAACCCTAAACCATAAACCCAAAACCCTGAACCCTAAATCCTAAATCCTGAACCCTAACTCATAAACCCTAAACCATAAACCATAAACCCTAAACGATAAAACATAAACCATAAACCGTAAACCCAAAACCCAAAACCGTAGTCCCAAAACCATAAACCCTAAACCTTAATCCATAAACCATAAAGCCTAAACCATAAACCCTAAACCCAAACCCTAAACCCTAAATCCTAAACCAAAAATACAAAACAATAAACCCTAAGCCCTAAACCCGAAACCATAAACTCTAAAACATAAACCATAAACCCTAAACCATAAACCATAAACCCTAAACCCTAAACCCAAATCCCTAAACCATAAACCCAAAATCCTAAACCCTAAACCCTAAATCATAGACACTAAACCTTAAACCCAAAACTCAAAACCCTAAACCTTAAACCATAAACTATAAACCCAAAATCCTAAACCATAAAACCTAAACACTAAACCATAAACCACAAACCCTAAACCATGAACCCTAAAACCTAAATGCTAAACCCAAAACCCAAAACCCCAAACTCTAAACCCTAAACACAACCCCACAAACACAAAATCCTATATCACAAACCCTAAACCCTAATCCACAACCACTAAACCATAAACCTTAAAGCCTAAACCCTAAACCATAAACCCTAAACCATAAACCATAAAACCCTAAACAATAAACCGTAAAGCATAAAACCCTGAACCATAAACTCTAAACATTAAACCCTAAACCCTAAACCCTAAACCCAAAACTCTAATCCCTAAACCATAAACCCTAAACCCTAAACACTAAACACTAAGACATAGACCCTAAACTATAAACCCTAAACATTAAACCATAACCCTAAACCCTAAACCCCAAACCCTAAATCCAAAACCCTAAACCACAAACCCAAAATAATAAACCCTAAACCCTAGACCATAAACCCTAAACCATAAACCAAACACTTTAAATCCTAAACCATAAATCGTAAACCCTAAACCTTAAACACTAAACCATAAACCCAAAATCCTAAACCCTAAGCCCTAAACCATAAACCTTAAATGCTAAACCCAATGCCTTAAACCAAAAACCCCAAACCCTAAACCTTAAACAGCACCCCACAAATACAAAAAGCTAAAACACAAACCCTAAATGCTAAACCCTAAACCCTAAATCCTAAACAATAAACCCTAAACCATAAACAACAAACCATAAACCCTAAACCATTAACCCTAAACCCTAAACCCTAAACCACAAACCCAAAACATGAACCCTAAAGCCTAAAAGCTAAACCCATACCCCAAAACCCCAAACTCTAAACCCTAAACCAAACCCAACAAAGAAAAAACCCTAAGACATATACCCTAAATCCTAAACCCTAATACTTAAAGACAAAACCATAAACCCTAAGGCCTAAACCCTAAACCCTAAACCCTAATCCCAAAACAATAAACCATAAACCCTAACCCTAAACCATAAACCCAAAACCCTAAATCCTAAATCCTAAATCATGAACCCTAACTCATAAACCCTAAACCATAAACCCTAAACGATAAAACAAAAACCATAAACCGTAAACCCAAAACCCAAAACCCTAATCCCAAAACCATAAACCCTAAACCATAAACCATAAACCATTAACCCTAAACCATAAACCCTAAACTCAAACCCTAAACTGTAAATCCTACACCAAAAATCCTAAACAATAAACCCTAAGCCCTAAACAAGAAACCATAAACTCTAAACCATAAACCATAAACACTAAACCCTAAACCATAAACCATAACCCTTAAACCCAAATCCCTAAACCATTAACCCAAAATCCTAAACCCTAAACCGTAAATCATAGACACTAAACCCTAAACCCAAAACCCAATACCCTAAACCTTAAACCATAAACTATAAACCCAAAACACTAAAACATAAAACCTAAACACTAAACCATAAACCACAAACCCTAAACCATGAACGCTAAAATCTAAAAGCTAAACCCAAAATCCAAAACCCCAAACTCTAAACCCTAAACACAACCCCACAAACACAAAACCCTAAAACACAAACCCTAAACCCTAAACCTTAAACCATAAACCCTAAATCTTAAACACCACCCCACAAACACAAAAAGCAAAAACCTAAACCCTAAACCCTAAACCCTAAACTATAAACCTTACCAATAAACCCTAAACCATAAACGACAAACCATAAACCCTAAACCCTAAACCCTAAACCCAAAACCCAAAACCCTAAATGCTAAACCCTAAACCCTAAATCATAGACCTTAAACACTAAACCCAAAACCAAAAACCCTAATCCCTAAACCCTAAACCATAAACCTTAAACCATAAACATTAAACCCAAAACCCAAAATCCGAAACCTTAAACCATAAACTATAAATCCTAAACCCTAAACTATAACACCTAAACCCTAACCCATAAACATACCCTAAATCCTAAACCCTAATCCTTAAAGACTAAACCATAAAACCTAAGGCACAAACCCTAAACACTAAACCCTAATCCATAAACAATAAACCATAAACCCTAACCCTAAACCATAAACCCAAAACCCTAAACCCTAAATCCTAAATCCTGAACCGTAACTCATAAACCCTAAACCATAAACCATAAACCCTAAACGATAAATCATAAACCATAAACCGTAAACTCAAAACCCAAAACCCTAATCCCAAAACCATAAACCCTAAACCTTAAACCATAAACCATATACCCTAAACCATAAACCCTAAACCCAAACGCTAAACCCTAATCCTAAACCAAAAATCATTAACAATAAACCCGAAGCCCTAAACCCGAAACCATAAACTCTAAACAATAAACCATAAACCCTAAACCCTAAACCATAAACCATAATCCCTAAACCCAAATCCCTAAACCATAAACCCAAAATCCTAAACCCTAAACCCTAAATCAAAGACACTAAACCCAAAACCCAAAACCCAATACCCTAAACCTTAAACCATAAACTATAAACCCAAAACACAAAACTATAAAACCACAAACACTAAACTATGAACCCTAAATCCTAAAAGCTAAACCCAAAACCCAAAACTCCAAACTCTAAACCGTAAACACAACTCCACAAGCACAAAACCCTAAAACACAAACCCTAAACCCTAATCCACAATCACTAAACCATAAACCCTAAGGCCTAAACCCTAAGCCATAAACCTTAAACCCTAAACCCAAAACCCAAAACCCAAAACCCTAAACCATAAACCCAAAACCCAAAACCCTGAACCCTAAATCATAAACGCTAAACCATAAACCATAAACTATAAACCATAAAACCCAAACCCTAAACCGTAAACCATAATCCCTAAACCATAAACCATAAACCATAAACCATAAACACTAAGCCCAAAACCCTAAACCATAAACCAAAAAACCTAAACCATAAACCCTAAACCATAGACCCTAAACCCTAAACCTTAAACCATAAATCCTAAACCCTAAACCATAAATCCTAAACCCAAAACCCAAAATCCTAAACCTTAAACCATAAACTATAAACCCTAAACCCTAAACCATAAAACATAATATCTAAACCATAAACAACAAACCCTAAACCATGAACCCTAAACACTAAAAGCTAAACCCAAACCCCAAAATTCTAAACCCAAAACGCAAAACCCTAAACCCTAAACCCTAACCCAAAAACCCAAAACCACAATTCCTAAACCATAAACCATAAAACCTAACCCTAAACCATAAAACCAAAACCCAAAACCCAAAACCCTAAACCCTGAACCCTAAATCATAAACGCTAACCCATAAACCATAAGCCCTAAACCGTAATCCTAAAACCCTAAACCCTAATCCTCAAACCATAACCCCTAATCCCGAAATCAAAAACCTTAAACCCTAAACCATAAACCATAAAACCCTAAACAAATAAACCATAAACCATAAACCCTAAACCATAAACTCTAAACATTAAACCCTAAACCCTAAACCATAAACCATAAACCATAAACCATAAACCCTAAACCCTAAACCCTAAACCCTAAACCCTAATCCATAAACTCTTAACCCTAAACCCTAAGCCATAGACCCTAAACCCTAAACCCAAAACCATAAACCCTAAAAATTAAACCATAAACCCTAAACCCCAAACCCTAAACCCTAAACCATAAACCCTGAATAATAAACCCTAAACTCTAAACCCTAAACCATAAACCCTAAACCATAAACCATACACCCTAAATCCTAAACTATAAATTGTAAACCCTAAACCCTAAACCCTAAACCATAAACCCAAAACCATAAACCCTAAGCCCTAAATCATAAACCTTAGACACTAAACCCTAAGCCCTAAACCTAAAACCCCAAACCCTAAACCTTAAACACCACCCCACAAACACAAAAAGCTAAAACACAAACCCTAAACACTAAACCCTAAACAATAAACCCTAAACAATAAACCCTAAAGCATAAACAACAAACCCTAAACCCTAAACCATAAACCCTCAACCCTAAACCATAAATCATAAACCCAAAACCCAAAACCCAAAGCCCTAAATCATAGACCTTAAACACTGAACCCAAAACCAAAAACCCTAAACCCTAAACACTAAATCATAAACCTTAAACCATAAATACTAAACCCAAAACCCAAAATCCTAAACCTTAAACCATAAACTATAAACCCTAAACCCTAAACCATAACACCTAAATCCTAACCCATAAACCACAAACTTTAAACCATGAACCCTAAAGCCTAAAAGCTAAACCCATCCCCCAAAAACCCAAACTCTAAACCCTAAACACAGCCCTACAAAGACAAAACCCTAAGGCATATACCATAAACACTAAACCCTATTCCTTAAAGACTAAACCATAAACCGTAAGGCCTAAACCCTAAACCATAAACCCTAATCCCGAAAAAATAAACCATAAACCCTAAACCTAAACCATAAACCCAAACCCTAAACCCTAAATCCTAAATCCTGAACCCTGACTCATAAAGCCTAAACCATAAACCATAAACCCTAAACAATAAAACATAAACCATAAACCGTAAACCCAAAACCCAAAACCCTAATCCCAAAACCATAAACCCTAAACCATAAACTAAAAACCCTAAACCATAAACCCTAAACCCAAACCCTAAACCCTAAATCCTAAACAAAAAATCATAAACAATAAACCCTAAGCCCTAAACCCGAAACCATAAACTCTAAACCATAAACCATAAACCCTAAACCCTAAACCATGAACGATAAACCCTAAACCAAAATCACTAAACTGTAAACCCAAAATCCTAAACCCTAAACCCCAAATCATAGACACTAAACCTTAAACCCAAAACCTAGTACCCTAAACCTTAAACCATAAACTATAAACCCTAAACCCTAAACCAAAAAACCAAAACCCTAAACCATAAACCATAAACCCTAAACCATGAACCCTAAACCTTAAAAGCTAAACCCAAAACCCAAAACCCCAAACTCTAAACCCTAAACACAACCCCACAAACACAAAACCCTAAAACACAAACCCTAAACCCTAATCCAAAATCACTAAGCCATAAACCCTAAGGCCTAAACCCTAAACCCTAAACCCTAAACCATAAACCCGAAACCCTAACCCTAAACCACAAACCCAAAACCTAAAACCCAAAACCATAAACCCTGAACGCTAAATCATAAACCCTAAACCATAAACCCTAAACCCTAAACCATAAATCATAAACCCTAAACCCAAATCCCTAAACCATAAACCTAGTATCCTAATCCCTAAACCTAAAACTCAATACCCTAAACAATAAACCATAAACTATAAACCAAAAACCCTAAACCATAACACCTAAACACTAAACCATAAACCACAAACTCTAAACCATGAACCCTAAATCCTAAAAGCTAAACCCAAACCCCAAAACCCCAAACTCTAAACCCTAAACACAACCCCACAAACCTAAAACCCTAAACTACAAATCCTAAACCCTAATCCACAATCACTAAACCATAAACCCTAAGGCCTAAACCCTAAACCATAAACCCTAAACCCTAAACCCAAAACCCTAAATCATAAACCATAAACCCTAAACCATAAACCCAAAACCCTAAACCCTGAGCCCTAAATCATAAACCCTAAACCATAAACCATAAATTATAAACCATAAAACCCAAACACTAAACCGTAAACCATAAACCCTAAAACCATAAACCATAAACTATAAACCATAAACCTTAAGCTGAAAACCCTAACCCTAAGCCATAAAACCAAAACCCAAAACCAAAAACCCTAAACCCTGAACCCTAAATCATAAACCCTAAACCATAAACCATAAACCCTAAACCATAAAACATAAACCCTAAACCGTAATCCCAAAACCCTAAACCCTAATCCTCAAACCATAAGCCCTAATCACGAAACCGAAAACCCTAAACCCTAAACCATAAACCATAAACCATAAACCATCAAACCCTAAACAATCAACCATAAACCATAAACTCTAAACATTAAACCCAAAACCCTAAACCATAAACCATAAACCATAAACCCTAAACCCTAAACCCTTAACCCAAAACTCTAAACCCTAAACCATAAACCCTAAACCCTTAACCCTAAACCCTTAGCCATAGACACTAAACCATAAACCCTAAACATTAAACCATAACCCTAAACCCTAAACCCCAAACCCTAACCCTAAACCATAAACCAAAAAACCCTAAACCAAAAACCCTAAACTCTAAACCCTAAACCATAAACCATAAATCTTAAACCCTAAAGCCTAAGCCTTAAACCCAAAACCCCAAACCCTAAACCCTAAACACCACCCTAAAAACACAAAATCCTAAAACACAAACCCTAAACCCTAAACCCTAAACCACAAACCCTAAATAATAAACCCTAAACCCTAAGCCATAACACCTAAACCATAAACCATAAACCCTAAACCCGAAACCATAAAACCTAAACCCTAAACCATAAACCACACACCCTAAACTATGAACCATAAACCCTAAAAGCTAAACCAAAAACCTAAAACTCCAAACTCTAAACCATAAACACAACCCCACAAACACAAAACCCTCAAACACAAACCCTAAACCCTAATCCACAAACACTAAACTGTAAACTCTAAGGCCTAAACCATAAACCCTAAGGGCTAAACCGTAAACCATAATCCCTAACCCTAAACCATAAATCTAAACCCCAAACCCGAAATCATAAACCCTGAACCCTAAATCATAAACCCTAAACCATATACCATAAACCCTAAACCATAAAACCTAAACCATAAACCCTAAACCGTAATACCAAAACCCTAAACCATAATCCTTAAACCATAACCACTAAACAAGAAACCGAAAACACTAAACCCTAAACCATACACCCTAAACCATAAACCATAAAACCTAAAACCTAAACCCAAAACCCAAAACCCTAAACCCAAAACCCAAAACCATAAACCCTACACCCTAAACTATAAACCCTAAACCCTAAACCTTCAACCCAAAATCCTAAACCCGAAACCTTAAACCCTAAACCCTAACGCAAAAAACTAAACCCTAAATCATAAATCCTAAACCATAAACTCAAAACCCAAAACCCTAACACATTAAATTATAAACCATAAACCATAAACCATAAACCGTAAGCCCAAAACCCTAACCTTAAACCATAAAACCAAAACCCAAAACCCAAAACCCTAAACCCTGAACCCTAAATCATAAACCCTAAACCATAAACCATAAACCCTAAACCTATAAAACATAAACCCTAAACCGTAATCCCAAAACCCTAAACCCTAATCCTCAAACCATAACCCTAATCTCGAAACCGAAAATCCTAAACCCTAAACCATAAACCCTAAACCCTAAACCATAAAGCACTAAACAATAAACCATAAACCATAAAACCCTAAACCATAAACTCTAAACATTAAACCCAAAACCCTAAACCATAAACCATAAACCATAAACCTTAAACCCTAAACCCTAAACACAAAACTCTAATCCCTAAACCATAAACCCTTAACCCTTAACCCTAAACCCTAAGCCCTTAACCCTTAACCATAAACCCTTAACCCTAAACCCTAAACCCTTAACCCTAAACCATAAACTCAAAACCATAAACCCTAAACATTAAACCATAACCCTAAATCCTAAACCCCAAACCCTAAATCCTAAACCCTAAACCACAAACCCTAAACAATAAACCCTAAACCCTAAACCCTAAATTATAAACCCAAAACCCTAAACAGTAAGCCCTAAACCATAAACCTTAAACGCTAACCCCAAGGCCCTAATCCAAAAACCCCAAACCCTAAACCCCAAACCCTAAACCTTAAACACCACCCCACAAATACAAAAAGCTAAAACACAAACCCTAAACCCTAAACCCTAAAACATAAACACTAAACAATAAACCCTAAACCATAAACAAAAAACCATAAACCCTAAACCATAAACCGTAAACACTAAACCCTAAACCACAAACCCTAAACATGAACCCTAAAGCCTAAAAGCTAAACCCATAACCCAAAATCCCAAACTCTAAACCCTAAACACAACCCCACAAACACAAAACCCTAAACTACAAACCCTAAACCCTAATCCACAATCACTAAACCATAAACCCTAAGGCCTACACCCTAAACCATAAACCCTAAACCCTAAACCCAAAACAGTAAATCCTAAACTATAAACCCTAAACCATAAACCCAAAACCCTAAACCCTGAACCCTAAATCATAAACCCTAAACCATAAACCATAAACTATAAACCATAAAACCCAAACCCTAAACCTTAAACCATAAACCTTAAACCCTAAACAATAAACCATAAACCATAAAACCCAAAACCCTGAACCCTAAACAATAAACCCAAAACCCTAAACAATAAACCCTAAACCCTAAACACTAAACAATAAACCCAAAACCCAAAACCCTTAACCCTAAATCATAAACCCTAAACCATAAACCATAAACTATAAACCATAAAACCCAAACCCTAAACCGTAAACCATAAACCCTAAACCGTAAACCATAAACCCTAAACCGTAAACCATAAACCCTAAACCGTAAACCATAAACCCTAAACCGTAAACCATAAACCCTAAACCGTAAACCATAAACCATAAACACTAAGCCCAAAACCCTAAATCATAAACCCAAAAACCTAAACCATAAACCCTAAACCATAGACCCTAAACCCTAAACCTTAAACCATAAATCCTAAACCCTAAACCCTA
>NC_029776.3:35091536-35094522 GCF_000817695.3 Arachis duranensis | reverse complement strand
TAAACCCTAAACCATAAACCATAAACTATAAACCATAAAACCCAAACCCTAAACCGTAAACCATAAACCCTAAACCATAAACCATAAACCATAAACCATAAACCCTAAGCCCAAAACCCTAAATCATAAACCCAAAAACCTAAACCATAAACCCTAAACCATAGACCCTAAACCCTAAACCTTAAACCATAAATCATTAACCCTAAACCCTAAACCCTAAACCATAAACCCTAAACCCTAAACCATAAAACATAATATCTAAACCATAAACCACAAACCCTAAACCATGAAGCCTAAACACTAAAAGCTAAACCCAAACCTGAAAATCCTAAACCCAAAACGCAAAACCCTAAACCCTAAACCCTAACCTATAAACCATAATCCACAATTCCTAAACCATAAACCATAAACCCTAACCCTAAACCATTAAACCAAAACCCAAAACCCAAAACCCTAAACCCTGAACCCTAAATCATAAACCCTAAACCCTAAACCACAAAATCTAAACAGTAATCCTAAAACCCTAAACCCTAATCCTCAAACCATAACCCCTAATCCCGTAACCAAAAACCCTAAACCCTAATCTATAAACCATAAAACCCTAATCAAATAAACCATAAACCATAAAACCCTAAACCATAAACTCTAAACAATAAACCCTAAACCCTAAACCATAAACAATAAACCATAAACCAGAAACCCTAGACCCTAAACCTTAAACCCAAAACCCTAATCCCTAAACCCTTAACCCTAACCCCTAAGCCATAGACCCTAAATACTAAACCCAAAACCATAAACCCTAAAAATTAAACCATAAACACTAAACCCTAAACCCCAAACCCTAAACCCTAAACCACAAACCCTGAACAATAAACCATAAACCCTAAACCCTAAACCATAAACCATACACCCTAAATCCTAACCCATAAATTGTAAACCCTAAACCCTAAACCCTAAACCATAAACCCAAAACCCTAAACCCTAAGCCCTAAACCATAAACCTTCCCTAAAACATAAACCCTAAACCCTAAACCACAAACCCTAAACCATAAAACCTAAGGCCTAAACCCTAAACCAAAACCCACAAAAATAACACCCTAAACCCTAAACACCAAACCATAAACCCTAAACCCTAAACCCTAAAGCATAAACTATAAACCTTAAACCATAAACCCTAAACCTTAAACCTTAAACCCTAAACCCTAAACCATAAACCCTAAACCAGAAACCATAAACCATAAACCATAAACTATAAACCCTAAACCCTAAACCCTAAACCCTAAACCCTAATCCCTAAACCCAAACCCTAAACCACAAACCCAAACCCTATACAATAAAACCTAAACCATACACCCTAAACCCAAGACTCTAAACCCTAAACACTAAACCATAAACCAAAACCATAAACCATAGACTTTAAACACCAAACCCTACACCATAAACCATAATCCCTAAATCCTACGCCATAAACCTCAACCCTAAACCTTAAACCCTAAATCCTAAACCCTAAGGCATAAACACTAAATCATAAACCATAAACCCTAAACCCTAATCCCTAAACAATAAACCATAAACCCGAAAACTAAACCCCTAATCCCTAAACCATAAACCGTAAACCCAACACCCAAAACCCTAATCCCAAAACCATAAACCCTAAACCTTAAACCATAAACCATAAACCCTAAACCATAAACCCTAAACCTTAAATCCTAAACCCTAAATCCTAAACAAAAAATCCTAAACAATAAACCCTAAACCCTAAACCCGAAACCATAAACTCTAAACCATAAACCATAAACCATAAACCCTAAACCCGAAACCATAAACCATAAACCCTAAACCCAAATCTCTAAACCATAAACCCAAAATCCTAAACCCTAAACCCTAAATCATAGACACTAAACCCTAAACCCAAAACCTAATACCCTAAACCTTAAACCATAAACTATAAACCCTAAACCCTAAACCAAAAAACCAAAACCCTAAACCATAAACCACAAACCCTAAACCATGAACCCTAAACCCTAAAAGCTAAACCCAAAACCCAAAACCCCAAACTCTAAACCCTAAACACAACCCCACAAACATAAAACCCTAAAACACAAACCCTAAACCCTAATCCACAATCACTAAGCCATAAACCCTAAGGCCTAAACCTTAAACCCTAAACCCTAAACCCCAATCCATAAACATGAAACCCTAACCCTAAACCACAAACCCAAAACCCAAAACCCAAAACCCAAAACCCTAAACCCTAAATCATAAACCCTAAACTATAAACCATAAACTATAAACCATAAAACCTAAACCTTAATCCGTAAACCATAAATCCTAAACCATAAACCATAAACCATAAACCAAAAACCCTATGCCCAAAACCCTAAACCATAAACCCAAAACCCTAAAACTTAAACCCTAAACCATAGACCCTAAACCCTAAATCTTAAACCATAAATCCTAAACACTAAACCATAAATCCTAAACCAAAAACCCAAAATCCTAAACCTTAAACCATAAACTATAAACCCTAAACCCTAAACCATAAAACCTAAAACCTAAACCATAAACAACAAACCCTAAACTATGAACCCAAAACCCTAAAAGCTAAACCCAAAACCCAAAATCCTAAAACCAAAATGCAAAACCCTAAACCCTAACCCATAAACCCTAAACCACAATTCCTAAACCATAAACCATAAACCCTAACCCTAAACCATAAAACCAAAACCCAAAACCCAAGACCCTAAACCCTGAACTCTAAATCATAAACCCTAAACCATAAACCATAAACCCTAAACCATAAAACATAAACCCTGAACCCTAAAACATAAACCCTAAACCGTAATCCAAAAACCATAAACCCTAATCCTCAAACCATAACCCCTAATCCCGAAATCGAAAACCCTAAACTCTAAACCATAAACTATAAAACCCTAAACAAATAAACCATAAACCATAAACCATAAACCATAAACCATAAACCATA
>NC_029776.3:35087021-35087639 GCF_000817695.3 Arachis duranensis | reverse complement strand
CTAACCCCAAACCCCAAAACCTTAACTCTAAACCCTAAACACAACCCCACAAACACAAAACCCTAAAAGACAAATCCTAAGCCCTATACCATGATCCACAAAAACTAAACCAAAAACCCTAAGGCCTTAACCCTAAACCCAAAACCATAAACCATAAACCTAACCCTAAACCATAAACCCAAAACCCTAAAACCTAAACCCTGAACCCTGAACCCTAAATCATAAACCCTAAACCGTAAACCATAAAACCTAAACCATAACACCAAAACCCTAAACCGTAAATCCAAAACCTTAAACCCTAATCCCTAAACCATAACCCCTAAACCCGAAACCATAAACCCAAAACCCTAAACCCTGAACCCTAAATCATAAACCCTAAACCATAAACCATAAACTATAAACCATAAAACCTAAACCCTAAACCTTAAACCATAAACCTTAAACCCTAAACAATAAACCATAAACCATAAAATCCAAAACCCTGAAACCTAAACAATAAACCCAAAACCCTAAACAATAAACCCTAAACCCTAAACAATAAACCCAAAACCCTAAACCCTGAACCCTAAATCATAAACCCTAAACCATAAACCATAAACTATAAACCATAAAACCCAA
>NC_029776.3:35085091-35085411 GCF_000817695.3 Arachis duranensis | reverse complement strand
AACCCAAAACCCTAAACCCTAAACCCTAAACCATAAACCATAAACCTTAAACCCTAAACCATAAAACCAAAACCCAAAACCCAAAACCCTAAACCCTGAACCCTAAATCATAAACCCTAAACCATAAACCATAAACCCTAAATAGTAATCCTAAAACCCTTAACCCTAATCCTCAAACCATAACCCCTAATCCCGTAACCGAAAACCCTAAACCCTAATCCATAAACCATAAAACCCTAAACAAATAAACCATAAACCATAAAACCCTAAACCATAAACTCTAAACATTAAACCCTAAACCCTAAACCATAAACCATAAA
>NC_029776.3:35076340-35082114 GCF_000817695.3 Arachis duranensis | reverse complement strand
CCATAAACTATAAACCCTAAACCCTAAACCATAACACCTAAATCCTAACCCATAAACCACAAACCCTAAACCATGAACCCTAAAGCCTAAAAGCTAAACCCATACCCCAAAACCCCAAACTCTAAACCCTAAACACAACCCTACAAAGACAAAACCCTAAGGCATATACCCTAAACCCTAAACCCTAATCCTTAAAGACTAAACCATAGACCGTAAGGCCTAAACACTAAACCCTAAACCCTAATCCCTAAACAATAAACCATAAACCCTAAACCTAAACCATAAACCCAAAACCCTAAACCCAAAATCCTAAATCCTGAACCCTGACTCATAAACCCTAAACCATAAACCACAAATCCAAAACGATAAAACCTAAACCATAAACCGTATACCCAAAACCCAAAACCCTAATCCCAAAACCATAAACCCTAAACCTTAAACCATAAACCATAAACCCTAAACCATAAACCCTAAACCTTAAATCCTAAACCCTAAATCCTAAACAAAAAATCCTAAACAATAAACCCTAAACCCTAAACCCGAAACCATAAACTCTAAACCATAAACCATAAACCATAAACCCTAAACCCGAAACCATAAACCATAAACCCTAAACCCAAATCTCTAAACCATAAACCCAAAATCCTAAACCCTAAACCCTAAATCATAGACACTAAACCCTAAACCCAAAACCTAATACCCTAAACCTTAAGCCATAAACTATAAACCCTAAACCCTAAACCAAAAAACCAAAACCCTAAACCATAAACCACAAACCCTAAACCATGAACCCTAAACCCTAAAAGCTAAACCCAAAACCCAAAACCCCAAACTCTAAACCCTAAACACAACCCCACAAACATAAAACCCTAAAACACAAACCCTAAACCCTAATCCACAATCACTAAGCCATAAACCCTAAGGCCTAAACCTTAAACCCTAAACCCTAAACCCCAATCCATAAACATGAAACCCTAACCCTAAACCACAAACCCAAAACCCAAAACCCAAAACATACCCTAAACCTTAAACCATAAACTATAAACCCTAAACCCTAAACCAAAAAACCAAAACCCTAAACCATAAACCACAAACCCTAAACCATGAACCCTAAACCCTAAAAGCTAAACCCAAAACCCAAAACCCCAAACTCTAAACCCTAAACACAACCCCACAAACATAAAACCCTAAAACACAAACCCTAAACCCTAATCCACAATCACTAAGCCATAAACCCTAAGGCCTAAACCTTAAACCCTAAACCCTAAACCCCAATCCATAAACATGAAACCCTAACCCTAAACCACAAACCCAAAACCCAAAACCCAAAACCCAAAACCCTAAACCCTAAATCATAAACCCTAAACTATAAACCATAAACTATAAACCATAAAACCTAAACCTTAATCCGTAAACCATAAATCCTAAACCATAAACCATAAACCATAAACCAAAAACCCTACGCCCAAAACCCTAAACCATAAACCCAAAACCCTAAAACTTAAACCCTAAACCATAGACCCTAAACCCTAAATCTTAAACCATAAATCCTAAACACTAAACCATAAATCCTAAACCAAAAACCCAAAATCCTAAACCTTAAACCATAAACTATAAACCCTAAACCCTAAACCATAAACCCAAAACCCTAAACCCTAAGCCCTAAACCATAAACCTTAGATGCTAAACCCAAAGCCCTAAACCTAAATCCCCAAACCCTAAACTTTAAACACCACCCCACAAACACAAAAAGCTAAAACACAAACCCCAAACCCTAAACCCTAAACCATAAACCCTAAACAATAAACCCTAAACCATAAACAACAAAACATAAACCCTAAACCATAAACACTAAACCCTAAACCATAAACCATAAACCCAAAACCCAAAACCCAAAACCCTAAATGCTAAACACTAAACCCTAAATCATAGACCTTAAACACTAAACCCAAAACCACAAACCCTAAACCCTAAACCCTAAATCATAAACCTTAAACCATAAATACTAAACCCAAAACCCAAAATCCTAAACCTTAAACCATAAACTATAAACCCTAAACCCTAAACCATAACACCTAAAACCTAACCCATAAACCACAAACCCTAAACCATGAACCCTAAAGCCTAAAAGCTAAACCCATACCCCAAAAACCCCAAACTCTAAACCCTAAACACAACCCTACAAAGACAAAAACCTAAGGCAAATACTATAAACCATAAACCCTAATCCTTAAAGTCTAAACTATAAACCCTAAGGCCTAAACCCTAAACTTTAAACCCTAATCACTAAACAATAAACCAAAAACCCTAAACCTAAACCATAAACCCTGAACCTTAATCCATAAACCATAAACCATAAACCATAAACCCTAAACCCAAACCCTAAACCCTAAATCCTAAACCAAAAATCCTAAACAATAAACCCTAAGCCCTAAACCCGAAACCATAAACTCTAAACCATAAACCATAAACCCTAAACCCTAAACCATAAACCATAAACCTTAAACCCAAATCCCTAAACCATAAACCCAAAATCCTAAACCCTAAACCCTAAATCATAGACACTAAACCCTAAACACAAAACTCAATACCCTAAACCTTAAACCATAAACTATAAACCCAAAACCCTAAACCATAAAACCTAAACACTAAACCATAAACCACAAACCCTAAACCATGAATCCTAAATCCTAAAAGCTAAACCCAAAACCCAAAACCCCAAACTCTAAACCCAAAACACAACCCCACAAACACAAAACACTAAACTACAAACCCTAAACCCTAATCAACAATCACTAAACCATAAACCCTAAGGCCTAAACCCTAAACCATAAACACTAAACCCTAAACCCTAAACCATAAACCCTAAACCATAAACCCAAAACCCTAAACCCTGAACCCAAAATCATAAACCCTAAATCTTAAACCATAAACTATAAACCATAAAACCCAAACCCTAAACCGTAAACCATAAACCCTAACCATAAACCATAAACCATAAACCGTAGACCCTAAGCCCAAAACCCTAACCCTAAACCATAAAACCGAAACCCAAAACCCAAAACCCAAAACCCTGCACCCTAAATCATAAACCCTAAACCATAAAACATAAACCCTAAACCATAAAACATAAACCCTAAACCATAATCCCAAAGCCCTAAATCCTAAACCTCAAACCATAACCCCTAATCCTGAAACCCTAAACCCTAAACCCTAAACCCTAAACCCTAAACCCCAAACCCTAAACCCTAAACCATAAACTCTAATCCCTAAACCCAAAACTCTAAACCCTAAACCATAAACCCTAAACCCTTAACCCTAAACCCTTAGCCATAGACACTAAACCATAAACCCTAAACATTAAACCATAACCCTAAATCCTAAACCCCAAACCCTAAATCCTAAACCCTAAACCACAAACCTTAAACATTAAACCATAAACCTTAAACCCTAAACCCTAAACTCTAACCCTAAATCTTAAACCATAAACCTTAAACCCTAAACACTAAACCACAAACACCAAACCTTAAACCCTAAATCGTAGACCTTAAACCCTAAACCATAAACCCATAAACATTAAACCCTAAACCATAAACCCTAAACCCGAAACCATAAACTCTAAACCATAAACCATAAACCATAAACCCTAAACCATATAGCATAAACCCTAAACCCAAATCCCTAAACCATAAACCTAAAATCCTAAACCCTAAACCCTTAATCATCAACAGTAAACCCTAAACCCAAAACTCAATACCCTAAACCTTAAACCATAAACTATAAACCCAAAACCCTAAACCATAAAACCTAAACACTAAACCATAAACCACAAACCCTAAACCATGAATCCTAAATCCTAAAAGCTAAACCCAAAACCCAAAACCCCAAACTCTAAACCCAAAACACAACCCCACAAACACAAAACACTAAACTACAAACCCTAAACCCTAATCAACAATCACTAAACCATAAACCCTAAGGCCTAAACCCTAAACCATAAACACTAAACCCTAAACCCTAAACCATAAACCCTAAACCGTAAACCCAAAACCCTAAACCCTGAACCCAAAATCATAAACCCTAAACCATAAACCATAAACTATAAACCATAAAACCCAAATCCTAAACCGTAAACCATAAACCCTAAACCATAAACCATAAACCATAAACCATAAACCGTAAGCCCAAAACCCTAACCCTAAACCATAAAACCAAAACCCAAAACCCAAAACCCTAAACCCTGAACCCTAAATCATAAACCATAAACCATAAACCATAAACCCTAAACCTATAAAACATAAACCCTAAACCGTAATCCCAAAACCCTAAACCCTAATCCTCAAACCATAACCCTAATCCCGAAACCGAAAATCCTAAACCCTAAACCATAAACCCTAAACCATAAACCATAAAACACTAAACAATAAACCATAAACCATAAAACCCTAAACCATAAACTCTAAACATTAAACCCAAAACCCTAAACCATAAACCATAAACCATAAACCTTAAACCCTAAACCCTAAACACAAAACTCTAATCCCTAAACCATAAACCCTTAACCCTTAACCCTAAACCCTTAACCCTAAACCCTAAACCCTTAACCCTAAACCCTAAACCCTTAACCCTAAACCCTAAACCCTTAACCCTAAACCCTAAACCCTTAACCCTAAACCCTAAACCCTTAACCCTAAACCCTAAACCCTTAACCCTAAACCATAAACTCAAAACCATAAACCCTAAACATTAAACCATAACCCTAAATCCTAAACCCCAAACCCTAAATCATAAACCCTAAACCACAAACCCTAAACATTAAACCTTAAACCCTAAACCCTAAACCATTAACCCTAAACCATAAACCATACACCATAAATCATAAACCATAAATTGTAAACCCTAAACCCTAAACCCTAAACCATAAACCCAAAACCCTAAACAGTAAGCCCTAAACCATAAACCTTAAACGCTAACCCCAAGGCTCTAATCCAAAAACCCCAAACCCTAAACCCCAAACCCTAAACCTTAAACACCACCCCACAAATACAAAAAGCTAAAACACAAACCCTAAACCCTAAACCCTAAACCATAAACACTAAACAATAAACCCTAAACCATAAACAAAAAACCATAAACCCTAAACCATAAACCATAAACACTAAACCCTAAACCACAAACCCTAAACATGAACCCTAAAGCCTAAAAGCTAAACCCATAACCCAAAACCCCAAACTCTAAACCCTAAACACAACCCCACAAACACAAAACCCTAAACTACAAACCCTAAACCCTAATCCACAATCACTAAACCATAAACCCTAAGGCCTACACCCTAAACCATAAACCCTAAACCCTAAACCCAAAACAGTAAATCCTAAACTATAAACCCTAAACCATAAACCCAAAACCCTAAACCCTGAACCCTAAATCATAAACCCTAAACCATAAACCATAAACTATAAACCATAAAACCCAAACCCTAAACCTTAAACCATAAACCTTAAACCCTAAACAATAAACCATAAACCATAAAACCCAAAACCCTGAACCCTAAACAATAAACCCAAAACCCTAAACAATAAACCCTAAACCCTAAACCCTAAACCATAAACCCAAAACCCTAAACAGTAAGCCCTAAACCATAAACCTTAAACGCTAACCCCAAGGCTCTAATCCAAAAACCCCAAACCCTAAACCCCAAACCCTAAACCTTAAACACCACCCCACAAATACAAAAAGCTAAAACACAAACCCTAAACCCTAAACCCTAAACC
>NC_029776.3:35043951-35073384 GCF_000817695.3 Arachis duranensis | reverse complement strand
ACCCTTAACCCTAAATCATAAACCCTAAACCATAAACCATAAACTATAAACCATAAAACCCAAACCCTAAACCGTAAACCAAAACCCTAAACCATAAACCATAAACCATAAACCATAAACCCTAAGCCCAAAACCCTAAATCATAAACCCCAAAACCTAAACCATAAACCCTAAACCATAGACCCTAAACCCTAAACCTTAAACCATAAATCATTAACCCTAAACCCTAAACCCTAAACCATAAACCCTAAACCCTAAACCATAAAACATAATATCTAAACCATAAACCACAAACCCTAAACCATGAAGCCTAAACACTAAAAGCTAAACCCAAACCTGAAAATCCTAAACCCAAAACGCAAAACCCTAAACCCTAAACCCTAACCTATAAACCATAATCCACAATTCCTAAACCATAAACCATAAACCCTAACCCTAAACCATTAAACCAAAACCCAAAACCCAAAACCCTAAACCCTGAACCCTAAATCATAAACCCTAAACCCTAAACCACAAAATCTAAACAGTAATCCTAAAACCCTAAACCCTAATCCTCAAACCATAACCCCTAATCCCGTAACCAAAAACCCTAAACCCTAATCTATAAACCATAAAACCCTAATCAAATAAACCATAAACCATAAAACCCTAAACCATAAACTCTAAACAATAAACCCTAAACCCTAAACCATAAACAATAAACCATAAACCAGAAACCCTAGACCCTAAACCTTAAACCCAAAACCCTAATCCCTAAACCCTTAACCCTAACCCCTAAGCCATAGACCCTAAATACTAAACCCAAAACCATAAACCCTAAAAATTAAACCATAAACACTAAACCCTAAACCCCAAACCCTAAACCCTAAACCACAAACCCTGAACAATAAACCATAAACCCTAAACCCTAAACCATAAACCATACACCCTAAATCCTAACCCATAAATTGTAAACCCTAAACCCTAAACCCTAAACCATAAACCCAAAACCCTAAACCCTAAGCCCTAAACCATAAACCTTAGACGCTAAACCCAAATCCCTAAACCTAAAACCCCAAACCCTAAACCTTAAACACCACCCCACAAACACAAAAAGCTAAAACACAAACCCTAAACACTAGACCCTAAACAATAAACCCTAAACAATAAACCTTAAACCATAAACAACAAACCATAAACCCTAAACCCTAAACCCAAAACCTAAAACCCAAAACCCTAAATGCTAAATCCTAAACCTTAAATCATAGACCTTAAACACTGAACCCAAAACCAAAAACCCTAAACCCTAAACCCTAAATCATAAACCTTAAACCATAAATACTAAACCCAAAACCCAAAATCCTAAACCTTAAACCATAAACTATAAACCCTAAACCCTAAACCATAACACCTAAATCCTAACCCATAAACCACAAACCCTAAACCATGAACCCTAAAGCCTAAAAGCTAAACCCATACCCCAAAACCCCAAACTCTAAACCCTAAACACAACCCTACAAAGACAAAACCCTAAGGCATATACCCTAAACCCTAAACCCTAATCCTTAAAGACTAAACCATAGACCGTAAGGCCTAAACCCTAAACCCTAAACCCTAATCCCTAAACAATAAACCATAAACCCTAAACCTAAACCATAAACCCAAAACCCTAAACCCTAAATCCTAAATCCTGAACCCTGACTCATAAACCCTAAACCATAAACCAAAATCCAAAACGATAAAACCTAAACCATAAACCGTATACCCAAAACCCAAAACCCTAATCCCAAAACCATAAACCCTAAACCTAACCCTAAACCCTAATCCTTAAACCATAAACCCTAAACCATAAACCCTAAACCTTAAATCCTAAACCCTAAATCCTAAACAAAAAATCCTAAACAATAAACCCTAAACCCTAAACCCGAAACCATAAACTCTAAACCATAAACCATAAACCATAAACCCTAAACCAAAATCTCTAAACTGTAAACCCAAAATTCTAAACCCTAAACCATAAATCATAGACACTAAACCCTAAACCCAAAACCTAATACCCTAAACCTTAAACCATAAACTATAAACCCTAAAGCCTAAACCAAAAAACCAAAACCCTAAACCATAAACCACAAACCCTAAACCATGAACCCTAAACCCTAAAAGCTAAACCCAAAACCCAAAACCCCAAACTCTAAACCCTAAACACAACCCCAAAAACATAAAACCCTAAAACACAAACCCTAAACCCTAATCCACAATCACTAAGCCATAAACCCTAAGGCCTAAACCCTAAACCCTAAACCCTAAACCCAAACCATAAACATGAAACCCTAACCCTAAACCACAAACCCAAACCCCAAAACCCAAAACCCTAAACTCTGAACCTTAAATCATAAACCCTAAACCATAAACCATAAACTATAAACCATAAAACCTAAACCTTAATCCGTAAACCATAAACCATAAACCAAAACCCAAAACCCTAAACCCTGAACCCTAAATCATAAACCCTAAACCATAAACCATAAACCCTAAACCATAAAACATAAACCCTAAAACATAAACCATAATCCTAAAACCCTAAACCCTAATCCTCAAACCATAAACCCTAATCCCGAAATCGAAAACCCTAAACCCTAAACCATAAACCATAAAACCCTAAACAAATAAGCCATAAACTATAAAACCCTAAACCATAAACTCTAAACATTAAACCCTAAACCCTAAACCATAAACAATAAACCATAAACCATAAACCCTAAACCCTAAACCCTAAACCCTACACCCTAAACCCTTAACCCTAATTCCTAAGCCATAGACCCTAAACACTAAACCCAAAACCATAAACCCTAAAAATTAAACCATAAACACTAAACCCTAAACCACAAACCATAAACCATAAACCATAAACCCTAAACCCTAAACACAAAACTCCAATACCTAAACCATAAACCCTAAACCCTTAACCCTAAACCCTAAGCCATAGACCCTAAACCATAAACTCAAAACCATAAACCCTAAACATTAAACCATAACCCTAAATCCTAAACCCTAAACCACAAACCCTAAACAATAAACCCTAAACCCTAAACCCTAAACTATAAACCCTAAACCATAAACCATACACCCTAAATCCTAAACCATAAATTGTAAACCCTAAACCCTAAACCCTAAACCATAAACCCAAAACCCTAAACCCTAAGCCCTAAACCATAAACCTTAGATGCTAAACCCAAAGCCCTAAACCTAAATCCCCAAACCCTAAACTTTAAACACCACCCCACAAACACAAAAAGCTAAAACACAAACCCCAAACCCTAAACCCTAAACCATAAACCCTAAACAATAAACCCTAAACCATAAACAACAAAACATAAACCCTAAACCATAAACACTAAACCCTAAACCATAAACCATAAACCCAAAACCCAAAACCCAAAACCCTAAATGCTAAACACTAAACCCTAAATCATAGACCTTAAACACTAAACCCAAAACCACAAACCCTAAACCCTAAACCCTAAATCATAAACCTTAAACCATAAATACTAAACCCAAAACCCAAAATCCTAAACCTTAAACCATAAACTATAAACCCTAAACCCTAAACCATAACACCTAAAACCTAACCCATAAACCACAAACCCTAAACCATGAACCCTAAAGCCTAAAAGCTAAACCCATACCCCAAAAACCCCAAACTCTAAACCCTAAACACAACCCTACAAAGACAAAAACCTAAGGCAAATACTATAAACCATAAACCCTAATCCTTAAAGTCTAAACTATAAACCCTAAGGCCTAAACCCTAAACTTTAAACCCTAATCACTAAACAATAAACCAAAAACCCTAAACCTAAACCATAAACCCTGAACCTTAATCCATAAACCATAAACCATAAACCATAAACCCTAAACCCAAACCCTAAACCCTAAATCCTAAACCAAAAATCCTAAACAATAAACCCTAAGCCCTAAACCCGAAACCATAAACTCTAAACCATAAACCATAAACCCTAAACCCTAAACCATAAACCATAAACCTTAAACCCAAATCCCTAAACCATAAACCCAAAATCCTAAACCCTAAACCCTAAATCATAGACACTAAACCCTAAACACAAAACTCAATACCCTAAACCTTAAACCATAAACTATAAACCCAAAACCCTAAACCATAAAACCTAAACACTAAACCATAAACCACAAACCCTAAACCATGAATCCTAAATCCTAAAAGCTAAACCCAAAACCCAAAACCCCAAACTCTAAACCCAAAACACAACCCCACAAATACAAAACACTAAACTACAAACCCTAAACCCTAATCAACAATCACTAAACCATAAACCCTAAGGCCTAAACCCTAAACCATAAACACTAAACCCTAAACCCTAAACCATAAACCCTAAACCATAAACCCAAAACCCTAAACCCTGAACCCAAAATCATAAACCCTAAATCTTAAACCATAAACTATAAACCATAAAACCCAAACCCTAAACCGTAAACCATAAACCCTAACCATAAACCATAAACCATAAACCGTAGACCCTAAGCCCAAAACCCTAACCCTAAACCATAAAACCGAAACCCAAAACCCAAAACCCAAAACCCTGCACCCTAAATCATAAACCCTAAACCATAAAACATAAACCCTAAACCATAAAACATAAACCCTAAACCATAATCCCAAAGCCCTAAATCCTAAACCTCAAACCATAACCCCTAATCCTGAAACCCTAAACCCTAAACCCTAAACCATAAACCATAAAACCCTAAACAATAAACCATAAACCATAAAACCCTAAACCATAAACTCTAAACATTAAACCCAAAACCCTAAACCCTAAACCATAAACCATAAACCCTAAACCCTAATCCCTAAACCCAAAACTCTAATCCCTAAACCATAAATCCTAAACCCTTAACCCTAAACCCTAAGCCATAGACCCTAACGAATAAACCCAAAACCATAAACCTAAAACATTAAACCATAACCCTAAATCTTAAACCCCAAACCCTAAATCCTATACCCTAAACCACAAACCCTAAACAATAAACCCTAAACCCTAATCCCTAAACCATAAATCCTAAACCATAAACCATACACCCTAAATCCTAAACCATAAATCGTAAACCTTAAACCCTAAACCCTAAACCATAAACCCAAAACCCTAAATCCTAAGCCCTAAACCATAAACCTTAAACACTAAACCCAAAGCCCTAAACCAAAAACCCCAAACCCTAAACCTTAAACACCACCCCACAAATACAAAAAGCTAAAACACAAACCCTAAACCCTAAACCATGAACCCTAAACAATAAACCCTAAAACATAAACAACAAACCATAAACCCTAAACCATAAAGCGTAAACCCTAAACCCTAAACCACAAACCCTAAACATGAACCCTAAAGCCTAAAAACTAAACCATACCTTAAAACCCCAAACTCTAAACCTTAAACACAACCCCACAAAGACAAAACCCTAAGACAAATACCCTAAATCCTAAACCCTAATCCTTAAAGACAAAACCATAAACCCTAAGGCATAAACCCTAAACCCTAAACCCTAATCCCTAAACAATACACCATAAACCCTAACCCAAAACCATAAACCCAAAACCCTAAACCCTAAATCCTAAATCCTGAACCCTAACTCATAAACCATAAACCATAAAACATAAACCCTAAACGATAAAACATGAACCATAAACCGTAAACCCAAAACCCAAAACCCTAATCCCAAAACCATAAACCCTAAACCTTAAACCATAAACCATATACCCTAAACCATAAACCCTAAACCCAAACGCTAAACCCTAATCCTAAACCAAAAATCCTTAACAATAAACCCGAAGCCCTAAACCCGAAACCATAAACTCTAAACAATAAACCATAAACCCTAAACCCTAAAACATAAACCATAATCCCTAAACCCAAATCCCTAAACCATAAACCCAAAATCCTAAATCCTAAACCCTAAATCATAGACACTAAACCCAAAACCCAAAACCCAATACCCTAAACCTTAAACCATAAACTATAAACCCAAAACACTAAACCATAAAACCACAAACCCTAAACCATGAATCCTAAATCCTAAAAGCTAAACCCAAAACCCAAAACCCCAAACTCTAAACCGTAAACACAACTCCACAAACACAAAACCCTAAAACACAAACCCTAAACCCTAATCCACAATCACTAAACCATAAACCCTAAGGCCTAAACCCTAAACCATAAACCTTAAACTCTAAACCCAAAACCCAAAACCCTAAACCTGAAACCATAAACCCAAAACCCAAAACCCTGAACCCTAAATCATAAACCCTAAACCATAAACCATAAACTATAAACCATAAAACCATACCCTAAACCGTAAACCATAAACACTAAACCATAAACCATAAACCATAAACCCTAAGCCCAAAACCCTAAACCATAAACCAAAAAACCTAAACCATAAACCCTAAACCATAGACCCTAAACCCTAAACCCTAAACCCTAAACCCTAAACCCTAAACCATAAATCCTAAACCCAAAACCCAAAATCCTAAACCTTAAACTATAAACTATAAACCCTAAACCCTAAACCATAAAACATAATATCTAAACCATAAACAACAAACCCTAAACCATGAACCCTAAACACTAAAAGCTAAACCCAAACCCCAAAATCCTAAACCCAAAACGCAAAACGCAAAACCCTAAACCCTAACCCAAAAACCCTAAACCACAATTCCTAAACCATAAACCATAAAACCTAACCCTAAACCATAAAACCAAAACCCAAAACCCAAAACCCTAAACCCTGAACCCTAAATCATAAACGCTAAACCATAAACCATAAACCCTAAACCATAAAACATAAACCCTAAACCGTAATCCTAAAACCCTAAACCCTAATCCTCAAACCATAACCCCTAATGCCGAAACCGAAAACCTTAAACCCTAAACCATAAACCATAAAACCCTAAACAAATAAACCATAAACCATAAAACCCTAAACCATAAACTCTAAACATTAAACACTAAACCCTAAACCCTAAACCGTAAACCATAAACCATAAACCCTAAACCCTAAACCCTAAACCCAAAACCCTAATCCATAAACCCTTAACCCTAAACCCAAAGCCATAGACCCTAAACCCTAAACCCAAAACCATAAACCCTAAAAATTAAACCATAAACCCTAAACCCCAAACCCTAAACCGTAAACCCTAAACCACACACCTTGAACAATAAACCCTAAACCATAAACCCTAAACCAAAAACCCTAAACCATAAACCATACACCCTAAATCCTAAACTATAAATTGTAAACCCTAAACCCTAAACCATAAACCCAAAACCATAAACCGTAAGCCCTAAATCATAAACCTTAGACACTAAACCCAAAGCCCTAAACCTAAAACCCCAAACCCTAAACCTTAAACACCACCCCACAAACACAAAAAGCTAAAACACAAACCCTAAACACTAGACCCTAAACAATAAACCCTAAACAATAAACCTTAAACCATAAACAACAAACCATAAACCCTAAACCATAAACCCTAAATCATAAACCATAAGCCATAAACCCAAAACCCAAAACCCTAAATGCTAAACCCAAAACCCTAAATCATAGACCTTAATCACTGAACCCAAAACCAAAAACCCTAAACCCTAAACCCTAAATCATAAACCTTAAACCATAAATACTAAACCCAAAACCCAAAATCCTAAACCTTAAACCATAAACTATAAACCCTAAACCCTAAACCATAACACCTAAATCCTAACCCATAAACCACAGACCCTAAACCATGAACCCTAAAGCCTAAAAGCTAAACACATACCCCAAAACCCCAAACTCTAAACCCTAAACACAACCCTACAAAGACAAAACCCTAAGGCATATACCCTAAACACTAAACCCTAAACACAACCCCACAAAGACAAAACCCTAAGACATATACGCTAAATCCTAAACCCTAATCCTTAAAGACAAAACCATAAACCCTAAGGCCTAAACCCTAAACCCAAAACCCCAAACTCTAAACCCTAAACAAAACCCCACAAACACAAAATCCTAAACTACAAACCCTAAACCCTAATCCACAATCACTAACCCATAAACCCTAAGGCCTAAACCCTAAACCATAAACCCTAATCCCTAAACCCAAAACCTTAAACCCTAAACTATAAACCCTAAACCATAAACCCGAAACCCTAAACCCTGAACCCTAAATCATAAACCCTAAACCATAAACCATAAACTATAAACCATAAAACCCAAACCCTAAACCGTAAACCATAAACCCTAAACCATAAACCATAAACCATAAACCATAAACCCTAAGCCCAACACCCTAACCCTAAACCATAAAACCAAAACCCAAAACCCAAAACCCTAAACCCTGAACCCTAAATCATAAACCCTAAACCATAAACCATAAACCCTAAACCATAAAACATAAACCCTAAACCGTAATCCCAAAACCCTAAACCCTAATCCTCAAACCATAACCCTAATCTCGAAACCGAAAATCCTAAACCCTAAACCATAAACCCTAAACCCTAAACCATAAAGCACTAAACAATAAACCATAAACCATAAAACCCTAAACCATAAACTCTAAACATTAAACCCAAAACCCTAAACCATAAACCATAAACCATAAACTCTAAACCCGAAACCCTAAACCCAAAACTCTAATCCCTAAACCATAAACCCTAAACCCTTAACCCTACACCCTAAGCCATAGACCCTAAACGATAAACTCAAAACCATAAACCCTAAACATTAAACCATAACCCTAAATCCTAAACCCCAAACCCTAAATCCTAAACCCTAAACCACAAACCCTAAACAATAAACCCTAAACCCTAAACCCTAAATTATAAACCCTAAACCATAAAACATACACCCTAAATCCTAAACCATAAATTGTAAACCCTAAACCATAAACCCTAAACCATAAACCCAAAACCCTAAACACTAAGCCCTAAACCATAAACCTTAAATGCTAAACCCAAAGCCCTAAACCAAAAACCCCAAACACTAAACCTTAAACACCACCCCACAAATATAAAAAGCGAAAACACAAACCCTAAACCCTAAACCCTAAACCATAAACCCTAAACAATAAACCCTAAACCATAAACAACAAACCATAAACCCTAAACCATAAACCGTAAACACTAAACCCTAAACCACAAACCCTAAACATGAATCCTAAAGCCTAAAAGCTAAACCCATACCCCAAAACCCCAAACTCTAAACCCTAAACACAACCCCACAAACACAAAACCCTAAACTACAAACCATAAAGCCTAATCCACAATCACTAAACCATAAACCCTAAGGCCTAAACCCTAAACCATAAACCATAAACCCTAAACCCAAAACACTAAACCCTAAACTATAAACCCTAAACTATAAACCCAAAACACTAAACCCTGAACCCTAAATCATAAACCCTAAACCATAAACCGTAAACTATAAACCATAAAACCCAAACCCTAAACCTTAAACCATAAATCCTAAACCCCAAACAATAAACCATAAACCATAAAACCCAAAACCCTGAACCCTAAACAATAAACCCAAAACCCTAAACAATAAACCCTAAACCCTAAACCCTAAACAATAAACCCAAAACCCAAAACCCTTAACCAAAAATCATAAACCCTAAACCATAAACCAAATACTATAAACCATAAAACCCAAACCCTAAACCGTAAACCATAAACCCTAAACCATAAACCATAAACCATAAACCATAAACCCTAAACCCAAAACCCTAAATCATAAACCTAAAAACCTAAACCATAAATCCTAAACCATAGACCCTAAACCCTAAACCTTAAACCAAAAATCCTAAACCCTAAACCCTAAACCCTAAACCTTAAACCCTAAACCCTAAACCATAAAACACAATATCTAAACCATAAACCATAAACCCTAAACCATGAACCCTAAACACTAAAAGCTAAACCCAAAGCTTCAAATCTTAAACCCAAAATGCAAAACCCTAAACCCTAAACCCTAATCCATAAACCCTAAACCACAATTCCTAAACCATAAACCATAAACACAAACCCAAAACCATAAAACCAAAACCCAAAATCCAAAACCCTAAACCCTGAACCCTAAATCATAAACCCTAAACCATAAACCATAAACCCTAAACCGTAATCCTAAAACCCTAAACCCTAAACCTCAAACCATAAACCCTAATCCCGAAACCGAAAACCCTAAACCCTAAACCATAAACCATAAAACCCTAAACAAATAAACCATAAACCATAAAACCCTAAACCATAAACTCTAAACATTAAACCCTAAACCCTAAACCATAAACAATAAACCATAAACCATAAACCCTAAACCCTAAACCCTAAACCCAAAACCCAAATCCCTAAACCCTTAACCCTAAACCCTAAGCCATAGACCCTAAACACTAAACCCAAAACCATAAACCCTAAAAATTAAACCATAAACACTAAACCCTAAACCCCAAACCATAAACCCTAAACCCTAAACCACAAACCCTGAACAATAAACCCTAAACCCTAAACCCTAAACCCTAAACCATACACACTAAATCCTAAACCATAAATTGTAAACCCTAAACCCTAAACCCTAAACCATAAACCCAAAACCCTAAACCCTAAGACCTAAACCATAAACCTTAGACGCTAAACCCAAATCCCTAAACCTAAAACCCCAAACCCTAAACCTTAAACACCACCCCACAAACACAAAAAGCTAAAACACAAACCCTAAACCATAAACCCTAAACCATAAACCGTAAACAATAAACCCTAAACCATAAACACAAACCCTAAGCCCTAAACCATAAACCCTAAACAATAAACCCTAAACCATAAACAACAAACCATAAACCCTAAACCCTAAACCCAAAACCTAAAACCCAAAATGCTAAATGCTAAATCCTAAACCCTAAATCATAGACCTTAAACACTGAACCCAAAACCAAAAACCCAAAACTCTAAACCCTAAATCATAAACCTTAAACCATAAATACTAAACTCAAAACCCAAAATCCTAAACCTTAAACCATAAACTATAAACCCTAAACCCTAAACCATAACACCTAAATACTAACCCATAAACCACAAACCCTAAACCATGAACCCTAAAGCCTAAAAGCTAAACCCATACCCCAAAACCACAAACTCTAAACCCTAAACACAACCCTACAAAGACAAAACCCTAAGGCATATTCCCTAAACCCTAAACCCTAATCCTTAAAGACTAAACCATAAACCCTAAGGCCTAAACCCTAAAACCTAAACCCTAATCCCTAAACAATAAACCATAAACCCGAAAACTAAACCCCTAATCCCTAAACCATAAACCGTAAACCCAACACCCAAAACCCTAATCCCAAAACCATAAACCCTAAACCTTAAACCATAAACCCTAAATCATAAACCATAAACCCAAACCCTAAACCCTATATCCTAAACAAAAAATCCTAAACAATAAACCCTAAACCCTAAACCCGAAACCATAAACTCTAAACCTTAAACTATAAACCCTAAACCCTAAACCATAAACCATAAACCCTAAACCCAAATCTCTAAACCATAAACCCAAAATCCTAAACCCTAAACCCTAAATCATAGACACTAAACCCTAAACCCAGAACCTAATACCCTAAACCTTAAACCATAAATTATAAACCCTAAACCCTAAACCAAAAAACCAAAACCCTAAACCATAAACCACAAACCCTAAACCATGAACCCTAAACCCTATAAGCTAAACCCAAAACCCAAAACCCCAAACTCTAAACCCTAAACACAACCCCACAAACACAAAATCCTAAAACATAAACCCTAAACCCTAATCCACAATCACTAAGCCATAAACCCTAAGCACTAAACCCTAAACCCTAAACCCTAAACCCAAACCATAAACATGAAACCCTAACCCTAAACCACAAACCCAAACCCCAAAACCCAAAACCCTAAACTCTGAACCTTAAATCATAAACCCTAAACCATAAACCATAAACTATAAACCATAAAACCTAAACCTTAATCCGTAAACCATAAACCATAAACCATAAACCATAAACCATAAACCCAAACCCTAAACCCTAACCCCTAAACCATAGACCCTAAACCCTAAATCTTAAACCATAAATCCTAAACACTAATCCATAAATCCTAAACCACTAATCCAAAATCCTAAACGATAAACTATAAACCCTAAACCCTAAACCATAAAACCTAAAACATAAACCATAAACAACAAACCCTAAACTATGAACCCTAAACCCTAAAAGCTAAACTCAAAACCGAAAATCCTAAACCCAAAACGCAAAACCGTAGACCCTAAACCCTAACCCATAAACGCTAAACCACAATTCCTAAACCATAAACCATAAACCCTAACCCTAAACCTTAAAACCAAAACCCAAAACCCAAAACCCTAAACCCTGAACTCTAAATCATAAACCCTAAACCATAAAACATAAACCTTAAACCATAAACCATAAACCCTAAACCATAAAACATAAACCCTAAACCGTAATCCAAAAACCCTAAACCCTAATCCTCAAACCATAACCCCTAATCCCGAAACCGAAAACCCTAAACCCTAAACCATAAACTATAAAACCCTAAACAAATAAACCATAAACCATAAAACCCTAAACCATAAACTCTAAACATTAAACCCTAAACCCTAAACTATAGACCATAAAACATACACCCTAAACCCTAAACCCTAAACACAAAACCCTAATCCCTAAACCCTTAACCCTACACCCTAAGCCATAGACCCTAAACCATAAACCCAAAACTATAAACCCTAAAAATTAAACCATAAACCCTAAACCCCAAACCCTAAACCCTAAACCCTAAACCACACACCCTGAACAATAAACCCTAAACCATAAACCCTAAACCAAAAACCCTAAACCATAAACCATACACCCTAAATCCTAAACTCTAAACCCAAAATCCAAAACCCAAAACCCTAAATGCTAAACCCGAAACCCTAAACCCTAAACCCTAAATGCTAAACCCTAAATCCTAAATCATAGACCTTAAACACTGAACCCAAAACCAAAAACCCTAAACCCTAAACCCTAAATCATAAACCTTAAACCATAAATACTAAACCCAAAACCCAAAATCCTAAACCTTAAACCATAAACTATAAACCCTAAACCCTAAACCATAACACCTAAATCCTAACCTATAAACCACAAACCCTAAACCCTGAACCCTAAAGCCTAAAAGCTAAACCCATACCCCAAAACCCCAAACTCTAAACCCTAAACACAACCCTACAAAGACAAAACCCTAAGGCATATACCCTAAACACTAAACCCTATTCCTTAAAGACTAAACCATAAACCGTAAGGCCAAAACCCTAAACCCTAAACCCTAATCCCGAAACAATAAACCATAAACCCTAAACCTAAACCATAAACCCAAAACCCTAAACCCTAAATCCTAAATCCTGAAACCTGACTCATAAACCCTAAACAATAAACCATAAACCCTAAACAATAAAACATAAACCATAAACCTTAAATCCAAAACCCAAAACCCTAATCCCAAAACCATAAACCCTAAACCTTAAACTAGAAACCCTAAACCATAAATGCTAAACCCAAACCCTAAGCCCTAAATCCTAAACAAAAAATCATAAACAATAAACCCTAAGCCCTAAACCCGAAACCATAAACTCTAAACCATAAACCATAAAACCTAAACCCTAAACCATAAACCATAAACCCTAAACCAAAATCTCTAAACTGAAAACCCAAAATTCTAAACCCTAAACCATAAATCATAGACACTAAACCCTAAACCCAAAACCTAATACCCTAAACCTTAAACCATAAACTATAAACCCTAAAGCCTAAACCAAAAAACCAAAACCCTAAACCATAAACCACAAACCCTAAACCATGAACCCTAAACCTTAAAAGCTAAACCCAAAACCCAAAACCCCAAACTCTAAACCCTAAACACAACCCCACAAACGCAAAACCCTAAAACACAAACCCTAAACCCTAATCCACAATCACTAATCCATAAACCCTAAGGCCTAAACCTTAAACCCTAAACCCTAAACCCTAAACCCTAAACCATAAACCTGAAACCCTAACCCTAAACCACAAACCCAAAACCCAAAACCCAAACCTCTAAACCCTGAACCCTAAATCATAAACCCTAAACCATAAACCCTAAACCCTAAACCATAAATCATAAACCCTAAACCCAAATCCCTAAACCATAAACCCAATATCCTAACACCCTAAACCCTAAATCATAGACACTAAACCTTAAACACAAAACTCAATACCCTAAACCATAAACCATAAACTATAAACCAAAAACCCTAAACCATAACACCTAAACACTAAACCATAAACCACAAACCCTAAACCATGAACCCTAAATCCTAAAAGCTAAACCCAAACCCCAAAACCCCAAACTCTAAACCCTAAACACAACCCCACAAACATAAAACCCTAAACTACAAACCCTAAACCCTAATCCACAATCACTAAACCATAAACCCTAAGGCCTAAACCCTAAACCATAAACCCTAAACCCTAAACCTAAAACCCTAAACCCTAAACCATAAACACTAAACCATAAACCCAAAACCCTAAACCCTGAGCCCTAAATCATAAACCCTAAACCATAAACCATAAAGTATAAACCATAAAACCCAAACACTAAACCGTAAACCATAAACCCTAAAACCATAAACCATAAACCATAAACCATAAACCCTAACCCTAAACCATAAACTATAAACCATAAAACCTAAACCTTAATCCGTAAACCATAAACCCTAAACCATAAACCATAAACCATAAACCTTAAACCATAAACCCTATGCCCAAAACCCTAAACCATAAACCCAAAACCCTAAACCCTAAACCCTAAACCCTAAACCATAGACCCTAAACCCTAAATCTTAAACCATAAATCCTAACACTAATCCATAAATCCTAAACCAAAAACCCAAAATCCTAAACCTTAAACCATAAACTATAAACCCTAAACCCTAAACCATAAAACCTAAAACCTAAACCATAAACAACAAACCCTAAACTATGAACCCTAAACCCTAAACGCTAAACCCAAAACCCAAAATCCTAAACCCAAAATGCAAAACCCTAAACCCTAAACCCTAACCGATAAACCCTAAACCACAATTCCTAAACCATAAACCATAAACCCTAACCCTAAACCATAAAACCCAAACCCAAAACCCAAAACCCTAAACCCTAAACCATAAACCATAAACCTTAAACCATAAAACATAAACCCTAAACCATAAAACATAAACCCTAAACCCTAATCCTCAAACCATAATCCCTAATCCCGAAACCGAAAACCCTAAACCCTAAACCATAAACTACAAAACCCTAAACAAATAAACCATAGACCATAAAACCCTAAACCATAAACTCTAAACATTAAACCCTAAACCCTAAACCATAGACCATAAAACATACACCCTAAACCCTAAACCCTAAACACAAAACCCTAATCCCTAAACCCTTAACCCTAAATTCCTAAGCCATAGACCCTAAACCCTAAACCCAAAATCATAAACCCTAAAAATTAAACCATAAATCCTAAACCCCAAATCTTAAACCCTAAACCCTAAACCACACACCCTGAACAATAAACCATAAACCCTAAACCCTAAACCAAAAACCCTAAACCATAAACCATACACCCTAAATCCTAAACCCTAAACCCAAAATCCAAAACCCAAAACCCTAAATGTTAAACCCTAAACCCTAAACCCTAAACCATAAACCATAAACGCTAAATGCTAAACCCTAAATCCTACATCATAGACCTTAAACACTGAACCCAAAACCAAAAACCCTAAACCCTAAACCCTAAATCATAAACATTAAACCATAAATACTAAACCCAAAACCCAAAATCCTAAACCTTAAACCATAAACTATAAACCCTAAACCCTAAACCATAACACCTAAATCCTAACCCATAAACCACAAACCCTAAACCATGAACCCTAAAGCCTAAAAGCTAAACCCATACCCCAAAACCCCAAACTCTAAACCCTAAACACAGCCCTACAAAGACAAAACCCTAAGGCATATACCCTAAACACTAAACCCTATTCCTTAAAGACTAAACCATAAACCGTAAGGCCAAAACCCTAAACCCTAAACCCTAATCCTGAAACAATAAACCATAAACCCTAAACCTAAACCATAAACCCAAAACCCTAAACCCTAAATCCTAAATCCTGAACCCTGACTCATAAACCCTAAACAATAAACCATAAACCCTAAACAATAAAACATAAACCATAAACCTTAAACCCAAAACCCAAAACCCTAATCCCAAAACCATAAACCCTAAACCTTAAACTAGAAACCCTAAACCATAAACCCTAAATCCAAACCCTAAACCCTAAATCCTAAACAAAAAATCATAAACAATAAACCCTAAGCCCTAAACCCGAAACCATAAACCATAAAACCTAAACCCTAAACAATAAACCATAAACCCTAAACCAAAATCTCTAAACTGTAAACCCAAAATCCTAAACCCTAAACCCTAAATCATAGACACTAAACCCTAAACCCAAAACCTAATACCCTAAACCTTAAACCATAAACTATAAACCCTAAACCCTAAACCAAAAAACCAAAACCCTAAACCATAAACCACAAACCCTAAACCATGAACCCTAAACCTTAAAAGCTAAACCCAAAACCCAAAACCCCAAACTCTAAACCCTAAACACAACCCCGCAAACACAAAACCCTAAAACACAAACCCTAAACCCTAATCCACAATCACTAAGCCATAAACCCTAAGGCCTAAACCCTAAACCCTAAACCCTAAACCCTAAACCCTAAACTATAAACCCGAAACCCTAACCCTAAACCACAAAACCAAAACCCAAAACCCAAAACCCTAAATCATAAACCCTAAACCATAAACCCTAAACCCTAAACCATAAATCATAAACCCTAAACCCAAATCCCTAAACCATAAACCCAATATCCTAAACCCTAAACCCTAAATCATAGACACTAAACCCTAAACCCAAAACTCAATACCCTAAACCATAAACCATAAACTATAAACCAAAAACCCTAAACCATAACACCTAAACACTAAACCGTAAACCACAAACCCTAAACCATGAACCCTAAATCCTAAAAGCTAAACCCAAACCCCAAAACCACAAACTCTAAACCTTAAACACAACCCCAGAAACAAAAAACCCTAAACTACAAACCCTAAACCCAAATCCACAATCACTAAACCATAAACCCTAAGGCCTAAACCCTAAACCATAAACCCAAAACCCTAAACCCAAAACCATAAACCCTATACCATAAACCCTAAACCATAAACCCAAAACCCTAAACCCTGAGCCCTAAATCATAAACCCTAAACCATAAACCATAAAGTATAAACCATAAAACCCAAACACTAAACCATAAACCCTAAACCCTAACCCATAAACCCCAAACCCTAAACCCTTAATCTTGAAGAATAAACCATAAACACCAAACCCTAAACCCTAAACCATAAACCTTAAACCATAAACCCTAAACCACAAACCCTAAACATTAAACCTTAAACCCTAAACCCTAAACCATTAACCCTAAACCATAAACCATACACCCAAACCATAAACCCTAAACCATAAATCATAAACCCTAATCCCTAAACTCTAAACCATAAACCCAAAACCCTAAACCCTAAGCCCTAAACCATAAACCTTAAATGCTAAACCCAAAGCCCTGAACCAAAAACCCCAAACCCTAAACCTTAAACACCACCCCACAAATAAAAAAGCTAAAACACAAACCCTAAACCCAAAACCCAAAACCCAAAACCCTAAACCCTAAACGATAAACACTAAACAATAAACCCTAAACCATAAACAACAAACCATAAACCCTAAACCCTAAACCCTAGACCACAAACCCTACACATGAACCCTAAAGCCTAAAAGCTAAACCTATACCCCAAACTCTAAACCCTAAACACAACCCCACAAAGACAAAACCCTAAGACATATACCCTAAATCCTAAACCCTAATCCTTAAAGACAAAACCATAAACCCTAAGGCCTAAACCCTAAACCCAAAACCCCAAACTCTAAACCCTAAACAAAACCCCACAAACACAAAACCCTAAACTACAAACCCTAAACCCTAATCCACAATCACTAAACCATAAACCCTAAGGCCTAAACCCCAAATCATAAACCCTAAACCCTAAACCCAAAACCTTAAACCCTAAACTATAAACCCTAAACCATAAAACCAAAACCCTAAACCCTGAACCCTAAATCATAAACCCTAAACCATAAACCATAAACTATAAACCATAAAACCCAAACCCTAAACCGTAAACCATAAACCCTAAACCATAAACCATAAACCATAAACCATAAACCCTAAGCCCAAAACCCTAACCCTAAACCATAAAACCAAAACCCAAAACCCATAACCCTAAACCCTGAACCCTAAATCATAAACCCTAAACCATAAACCATAAACCCTAAACCATAAAACATAAACCCTAAAACATAAACCATAATCCTAAAACCCTAAACCCTAATCCTCAAACCATAAACCCTAATCCCGAAATCGAAAACCCTAAACCCTAAACCATAAACCATAAAACCCTAAACAAATAAGCCATAAACTATAAAACCCTAAACCATAAACTCTAAACATTAAACCCTAAACCCTAAACCATAAACAATAAACCATAAACCATAAACCCTAAACCCTAAACCCTAAACCCTACACCCTAAACCCTTAACCCTAATTCCTAAGCCATAGACCCTAAACACTAAACCCAAAACCATAAACCCTAAAAATTAAACCATAAACACTAAACCCTAAACCCCAAACCCTAAACCCTAAACCCTAAACCACAAACCCTGAACAATAAACCCTAAACCCTAAACCCTAAACCATAAACCATACACCCTAAATCCTAAACCATAAATTGTAAAACCTAAACCCTAAACCCTAAACCATAAACCCAAAACCCTAACCCTAAGCCCTAAACCATAAACCTTAGATGCTAAACCCAAATCCCTAAACCTAAAAGCCCAAACCTTAAACCTTAAACACCACCCCACAAACACAAAAAGCTAAAACACAAACCCTAAACCCTAAACCATAAACCATAAACCCTAAACAATAAACCCTAAACCATAAATAACAAACCCTAAACCCTAAACCATAAACCCTAAACTATAAACCCTAAACCATAAACAAAAAACCATAAACCCTAAACCCTAAACCCAAAACCTAAAACCCAAAACCCTAAATGCTAAATCCTAAGCCCTAAATCATAGACCCTAAACACTGAACCCAAAACCAAAAACCCTAAACCCTAAACCCTAAGTCATAAACCTTAAACCATAAAGACTAAACCCAAAACCAAAAATCCTAAACCTTAAACCATAAACTGTAAACCCTAAACCCTAAACCATAACACCTAAATCCTAACCCGTAAACCACAAACCCTAAACCATGAACCCTAAAGCCTAAAAGCTAAACCCATACCCCAAAACCCCAAACTCTAAACCCTAAACACAACCTTACAAAGACAAAACCATAAGGCATATACCCTAAACCCAAACCCTAATCCTTAAAGACTAAACCATAAACCCTAAGGCCTAAACCCTAAACCCTAAACCCTAAACCCTAAACAATAAACCATAAACCCGAAACTTAAACCATAAACCCTAAACCATAAACCATAAACCCTAAACGATAAAACCTAAACCATAAACCGTAAACCCGAAACCCAAAACCCTAATCCCAAAACCATAAACCCTAAACCTTAAACCATAAACCATAAACCCTAAACCATAAACCCTAACCCCAAACCCTAAACCCTAAATCCTAAACAAAAAATGCTAAACAATAAACCCTAAACCCTAAACCCGAAACCATAAACTCTAAACCATAAACCATAAACCGTAAACCCTAAACCCTAAACCATAAACCATAAACCCTAAACCCAAATCTCAAAACCATAAACCCAAAATCCTAATCCCTAAACCCTAAGTCATAAACACTAAACCCTAAACCCAAAACCTAATACCCTAAACCTTAAACCATAAACTATAAACCCTAAACCCTAAACCAAAAAACCAAAACCCTAAACCATAAACCACAAACCCTAAACCATGAACCCTAAACCCTAAAAGCTAAACCCAAAACCGAAAACCCCAAACTCTAAACCCTAAACACAACCCCACAAACACAAAACCCTAAAACATAAACCCTAAACCCTAATCCACAATCACTAAGCCATAAACCCTAAGGCCTAAACCCTAAACCTTAAACCCTAAACCCCAAACCATAAACATGAAACCCTAACCCTAAACCACAAACCCAAATCCCAAAACCCAAAACCCTAAACCCTGAACCCTAAATCATAAACCCTAAACCATAAATCATAAACTATAAACCATAAAACCTAAACCTTAATCCGTAAACCATAAACCCTAAACCATAAACCATAAACCCTATGCCCAAAACCCTAAACCATAAACCCAAAACCCTAAACTCTAAACCCTAAACCATAGACCCTAAACCCTAAATCTTAAACCATAAATCCTAAACCAAAAACCCAAAATCCTAAACCTTAAACCATAAACTATAAACCCTAAACCCTAAACCATAAAACCTAAAACCTAAACCATAAACAACAAACCCTAAACTATGAACCCTAAACCCTAAAAGCTAAACCCAAAACCCAAAATCCTAAACCCTAAACCCTAACCCATAAACCCTAAACCACAATTCCTAAACCATAAACCATAAACCCTAACCCTAAACCATAAAACCAAAACCTAAAACCCAAAACCCAATACCCTAAACCCTGAACTCTAAATTATAAACCGTAAACCATAAACCATAAACCCTAAACCATAAAACAAAAACCCTAAACCATAAACCATAAACCATAAACCCTAAACCATAAAACATAAACCCTAAACCGTAATCCAAAAACCCTAAACCTAATCCTCAAACCATAACCCCTAATCCCGAAACCGAAAACCCTAAACCCTAAACCATAAACTATAAAACCCTAAACAAATAAACCATAAACCATAAAACCCTGACCATGAACTCTAAACATTAAACCCTAAACCCTAAACCATAGACAATAAAACATACACCCTAAACCCTAAACCCTAAACCCTAAACCCTAATCCCTAAACCCTTAACACTAAACCCTAAGCCATAGACCATAAACCCTAAACCCAAAACCATAAACCCTAAAAATTAAACCATAAAGCCTAAAACCCAAACCCTAAACCCTAAACCATAAACCACACACCCTGAACAATATACCCTAAACCCTAAACCCTAAACCAAAAACCCTAAACCATAAACCATACACCCTAAATCCTAAACCCTAAACCCAAAATCCAAAACCCAAAACACTAAATGCTAAACCCTAAACCCTAAATCATAGACCTTAAACACTGAACTCAAAACCAAAAACCCTAAACCATAAACCCTAAATCCTAAACCTTAAAACATAAATACTAAACCCAAAACCCAAAATCCTAAACCTTAAACCATAAACTATAAACCCTATACCCTAAACCATAACACCTAAATCCTAACCCATAAACCACAAACCCTAAACCATGAACCCTAAAGCCTAAAAGCTAAACCCATACCACAAACCCCAAACTCTAAACCCTAAACACAACCCTACAAAGACAAAACCCTAAGGCATGTACACTAAACCCTAAACCATAATCCTTAAAGACTAAACCATAAACCCTAAGGCCTAAACCCTAAACCTTAAACCCTAATCCCTAAATAATAAACCATAAACCCGAAACCTAAACCCTAATCCCAAAACCCAAATCCCAAAACCATAAACCCTAAACATTAAACCTTAATCCATAAGCCCTAAACCATAAACCCTAAACCCAAACCCTAAACCCTAAATCCTAAACAAAAAATCCTAAACAATAAATCTTAAACCCTAAACCCGAAACCATAAACTCTAAACCATAAACCATAAACCCTAAACCCTAAACCATAAACCATAAACCCTATACCCAAATCTCTAAGCCATAAACCCAAAATCCTAAACCCTAAACCCTAAATCATAAACACTAAACCCTAAACCCAAAACCTAATACCCTAAACCTTAAACCATAAACTATAAACCCTAAACCCTAAACCAAAAAACCAAAACCCTAAACCAGAAACCACAAACCCTAAACCATGAACCCTAAACCCTAAAAGCTAAACCCAAAACCCAAAACCCCAAACTCTAAACCCTAAACACAAACCCTAAATCCTAATCCACAATCACTAAGCCATAAACCCTAAGGCCTAAACCCTAAACCCTAAACCCTAAACCCCAAACCATAAACATGAAACCCTAACCCTAAACCACAAACCCAAAACCCAAAACCCAAAACCCTAAACCCTGAATCCTAAATCATAAACCCTAAACCATAAACCATAAACTATAAACCATAAAACCTAAACCTTAATCCGTAAACCATAAACCCAAAACCCTAAACCCAAAACCATAAACCCTATACCATAAACCCTAAACCATAAACCCAAAACCCTAAACCCTGAGCCCTAAATCATAAACCCTAAACCATAAACCATAAAGTATAAACCATAAAACCCAAACACTAAACCGTAAACCCTAAACCCTAAACCCAAACTATAAAAACTAAACCCTAAACCCTAAACCACAAACTGTAAACCCTAAACCTTAAACCCTAAACACTAAACCCTAAACCAAAACCCCAAATGCTAAACCCTAAACACCACCCTACAAACACAAAAACCCTAAAACATAAACCTTAAACCGTAAACCCTAATACACAAATCCAAAACCATAAAACCTAAGGCCTAAACCTTAAACCCCAACCTACAAACACCAAACCCTAAACCATAATCCCCAAAAATTAAACCCTAAACCCTAAACCATAAACCATAAACCCTAAACCTAAAACCCTAAACCATAACCCCAAAATTCTAAACCCTAAACCATAAACCATAGACACTAAACCCTAAACCCAAAACCCAAAACCATAAACCATAAACCCTAAACCATAAATCATAAACCCTAATCCCTAAACTCTAAACCATAAACCCAAAACCCTAAACCCTAAGCCCTAAACCATAAACCTTAAATGCTAAACCCAAAGCCCTAAACCAAAAACCCCAAACCCTAAACCTTAAACACCACCCCACAAATAAAAAAGCTAAAACACAAACCCTAAACCCAAAACCCTAAACCATAAACACTAAACAATAAACCCTAAACCATAAACAACAAACCATAAACCCTAAACTCTAAACCCTAGACCACAAACCCTACACATGAACCCTAAAGCCTAAAAGCTAAACCTATACCCCAAACTCTAAACCCTAAACACAACCCCACAAAGACAAAACCCTAAGACATATACCCTAAATCCTAAACCCTAATCCTTAAAGACAAAACCATAAACCCTAAGGCCTAAACCCTAAACCCAAAACCCCAAACTCTAAACCCTAAACACAACCCCACAAACACAAAATCCTAAACTACAAACCCTAAACCCTAATCCACAATCACTAACCCATAAACCCTAAGGCCTAAACCCTAAACCATAAACCCTAATCCCTAAACCCAAAACCTTAAACCCTAAACTATAAACCCTAAACCATAAACCCGAAACCCTAAACCCTGAACCCTAAATCATAAACCCTAACCTATAAACCCTAAATCCCAACATCTAAACCCTAAACACTAACCCCTAAACACTAATCCCTAATCCATAAACCCTAAACGCTAACCATAAACCCTAAACCCTAAACCATAAACCATAAACCATAAACCATAAACCATAAAACCTAAACCCTAAACCATAAACCCTAAACCCTAAAGCCTAAACCCAAAACACTAAACCATAAACCATAAACCCTAAACCCAAAACCCAAAACCATAAACCCTAAACCCTAAACCTACAACCATAAACCCTAAATCCTAAATCCAAAACCAAAATCCCTAAACCCAAAATGCAAAAGCCTAAACCCTAAATCCTAAACCATAAACCCTAAACCCCAGACCCTAAACACTAAACCCTAAACCATAACCCAAAAACACTAAACCCTAATCCATAAACCATAAACCATAAACCCTAAACCATAAACCCTAACCCTAAACCATAAACCTTAAACCCTAAACCATAAACCATAAACCATTATCCATAAATCATAAAATCTAAACCCTAAAAACTAAACCCAAAAACCCTAAACTCTAAACTCTAAACCCTAAACCCTAAACCATAAACCTTAACCCATGACCTATAAACCCTAAACCGCAAACCCGAAACCCAAAACCCTAAATCCGAAACCCTAACCCACAAACACTAAACCCTAAACCCCAAAACCTAAACCCTAAAACCTAAACCATAAACTCTAAACCCTAAACCTTAAATCATAAACCCTAATCCCTAAACCATAAACCATAAACCCTAAATCCTAGACCTTAAAACCTAAACCCTAAACCATAAACGCTAAACCCTAAACCCTAAACCATAGAACCTGAACCATAAACCCAAATCACTAAACACTAAACCCTAAAACTTAAACAATAACCCCTAAACCCTAAACACTAAAACCCTAAAACTTAAATCATAATCCATAAACCGTAAACCATAAAAACAAAACCCTAAACCATAAAACCTAAACCCTAAACCTTAACCTCAAATCCTAAACCGTGAACCCTAAACTCTAAATGCTAAACCCAAAACCCAAAACACCAAACACTAAACTATAAACACAACCCCACAAGCACAAAACCCTAAAACACAAACCCTAAACCATAAACCATAAACCCTAAACCCTAAACCATAAACACTATGGCCAAAACCCAAAGCCCAAAACCCTAAACCCCATACCCTAAGCCATAAACCATAAACCCTAACCCTGAACTATAAAACATAAACCCAAAACACTAAACCCTAAACCTTGAACCCTAAATCATAAACCCTAAACCATAAACCATAAACCTTAAACCCTAAACCATAAGCCATAAACCATAAACCATAAACCATAAAACCTAAACCCTAAACCCTAAACCCAAAAACCCTAAAATCTATACCCTAAACCCTAAACCCTAAGCCCTAAACCCTAAACCCTAAACCGTAAACCATAATAACTTAACCATAAACCCAAAACCCAAAACCTTTAAGCCATAAAACCTAAACCCTAAACCCTAAACCCTAAAACAAAACCCTAAACCATAAACCCCATACCCTAAAGCCTAAACCATTAACCTTTAATCATAAATCTTAAACCGTAAACCGTAAACCACAATCTCTAAACTCAAAACCCTAACGCCAAACCCTAAACCCTAAACACTAAGCCCTAAACTCTAAACCATAAGCCCAAAACCATAAACCCTAAACACTAAATCATATAGCATAACCCCAAAACCCTAAACCCAAAACCCAAAACTCTAAACCCTAAACCATAAACCTTAACCCCTAACCAATAAGCCATAAACCCCAAACCATAAACCAAAAACCCCATGCCCCCCAATTATATCTTCCAAATCGTCCACACTAAACTCAAAACCCTAACCCACAAACACTAAACCCTAAACTGTAAACCCTGAACCCCAAACCCTAAATCCTAAACAAAACCATAAACTCTAAACCCTAAACCTTAAACCATAAACCCTAATCCCTAAACCATAAACCATAAACCCTAAACCCTAGACCCTAAACCCTAAACCATAACCCCTAAACCCAAAACCCTAAACCCTAAACCATAGAACCTAAACCATAAACACAAAACACTAAACATTAAACCCTAAAACTTAAACCATAAACCCTAAACCCTAAACCCTAAATCCAAAACCCTAAACCCTAAACCTTAAACCATAAACCATAAACACTAAACCCTACACCATAAAACCCAAACCCTAAACCCTTAACCACAAACCCTAAACCATGAACCATAAACCCTAAACCCTAAACCATAAACACTATGGCCAAAACCCAAAACCCTAAACCCTAAACCCCAAACCCTAAGCAATAAAGCATAAACCCTAACCCTGAACTATAAAACATAAACCCAAAACACTAAACCCTAAACCTTGAACCCTAAATCATAAACCCTAAACCATAAACCATAAACCTTAAACCCTAAACCATAAGCCATAAACCATAAACCATAAAGCATAAAACCTAAACCCTAAACCCTAAACCCAAAAACCCTAAACTCTATACCCTAAACCCTAAACCCTAAGCCTTAAACCCTAAACCGTAAACCATAATACCTAAACCTATAAACCCAAAACCCAAAACCTTTAAGCCATAAAACCTAAACCCTAAACCCTAAACCCCAAATCCTAAACCCTAAAACAAAACCCTAAACCATAAACCCCAAACCCTAAAGCCTAAACCACTAACCTTTAATCATAAATCTTAAACCCTAAACCCTAAACCACAATCTCTAAACTCAAAACCCTAATGCCAAACCCTAAACCCTAAACACTAAGCCCTAAACTCTAAACCATAAGCCCAAAACCATAAACCCTAAACACTAAATCATATAGCATAACCCCAAAACCCTAAACCCTATACCATAAACCCAAAACCCAAAACTCTAAACCCTAAACCATAAACCTTAACCCCTAACCAATAAGCCCTAAACCCCAAACCATAAACCAAAAACCCTAAATTCAAAACCCTAACCCACAAACACTAAACCCTAAACTGTAAACCCTGAACCCCAAACCCTAAATCCTAAACCAAAACCATAAACTATAAACCATAAACCTTAAACCATAAACCCTAATCCCTAAACCATAAACCATAAACCCTAAACCCTAGACCCTAAACCCTAAACCATAACCCCTAAACCCAAAACCCTAAACCCTAAACCATAGAACCTAAACCATAAACACAAAACACTAAACATTAAACCCTAAAACTTAAACCATAAACCCTAAACCCTAAACCATAAACCCTAAATCCAAAATCCTAAACCCTAAATCCTAAACCATAAACCATAAACACTAAACCCTACACCATAAAACCCAAACCCTAAACCCTTAACCACAAACCCTAAACCATGAACCATAAACCCTAAACCCTAAACCATAAACACTATGGCCAAAACCCAAAACCCAAAACCCTAAACCCCAAACCCTAAGCCATAAACCATAAACCCTAACCCTGAACTATAAAACATAAACCCAAAACACTAAATCCTAAACCTTGAACCCTAAATCATAAACCCTAAACCATAAACCATAAACCTTAAACCCTAAACCATAAGCCATAAACCATAAACCATAAACCATAAAACCTAAACCCTAAACCCTAAACCCAAAAACCCTAAACACTATACCCTAAACCCTAAGCCCTAAACCTTAAATCGTAAACTATAATACCTAAACCATAAACCCTAATCCTTAAACCATAACCTAAATCATAAACCCAAAACCCAAAACCATAAACCTAAAACTTTAAACCATAAACCCTAAACCCTAAACCCTAAACCGTAAACCTAAAACCCTAGACCCAAAACCTTAAATCATAAACCCAAAACAGTAAACCTTAAACCGTAAACCATAAACCAAAAACCAAAAACACTAAAACCTATACCATAAAACCTAAACACTAAAGCCTAAACCCTAAACCCTAATCCTTAAACCATAAACCCTAAACCATAAACCCAAAGCCCTAAACCCTAAACCATAAACCCTAAACCCTAAAGCCTAAACCCAAAACACTAAACCATAAACCATAAACCCTAAACCCAAAACCCAAAACCATAAACCCTAAACCCTAAACCAACAACCATAAACCCTAAATCCTAAATCCAAAACCGAAATCCCTAAACCCAAAATGCAAAACCCTAAACCCTAAATCCTAAACCATAAACCATAAACCCCAGACCCTAAACCCTAAACCCTAAACCATAACCCACAAACACTAAACCCTAATCCATAAACCATAAACCATAAACCCTAAACCATAAACCCTAACCCTAAACCGTAAACCTTAAACCCTAAACCATAAACCATAAACCATTATCCATAAATCATAAAATCTAAACCCTAAACCCTAAACTCTAAACCCTAAACCCTAAACCCTAAACCGTTAACCATATACCCTAAACCCTAAACCCAAAACCCAAAACCATAAACCCTAAACCCCAAACCCTAAATCCTAAACCCTAAACCATAAACCCTAAACCCTAAAGCCCAAACCTTTAACCTTTAATCCAAACCCTTAAACCCTCAACCCTAAAGCACAATCCCAAAAATCAAAACGCTAATGCCAACCCTAAACACTAAACCCTATACACTAAACACTAATCCATAAGCTAAAAAACATAAACCATAAACACTAAATCATTAACCATAAACCCAAAAACCTAAACCCTAAACTCTAAACCCTAAACCCTAAACCATAAACCTTAACCCATGACCTATAAACCCTAAACCGCAAACCCGAAACCCAAAACCCTAAATCCGAAACCCTAACCCACAAACACTAAACCCTAAACCCCAAAACCTAAACCCTAAAACCTAAACCATAAACTCTAAACCCTAAACCTTAAATCATAAACCCTAATCCCTAAACCATAAACCATAAACCCTAAATCCTAGACCTTAAAACCTAAACCCTAAACCATAAACGCTAAACCCTAAACCCTAAACCATAGAACCTGAACCATAAACCCAAATCACTAAACACTAAACCCTAAAACTTAAACAATAACCCCTAAACCCTAAACACTAAAACCCTAAAACTTAAATCATAATCCATAAACCGTAAACCATAAAAACAAAACCCTAAACCATAAAACCTAAACCCTAAACCTTAACCTCAAATCCTAAACCGTGAACCCTAAACTCTAAATGCTAAACCCAAAACCCAAAACACCAAACACTAAACTATAAACACAACCCCACAAGCACAAAACCCTAAAACACAAACCCTAAACCATAAACCATAAACCATAAACCATAAACCCTAAACCCTAAACCATAAACACTATGGCCAAAACCCAAAGCCCAAAACCCTAAACCCCATACCCTAAGCCATAAACCATAAACCCTAACCCTGAACTATAAAACATAAACCCAAAACACTAAACCCTAAACCTTGAACCCTAAATCATAAACCCTAAACCATAAACCATAAACCTTAAACCCTAAACCATAAGCCATAAACCATAAACCATAAACCATAAAACCTAAACCCTAAACCCTAAACCCAAAAACCCTAAACTCTATACCCTAAACCCTAAACCCTAAGCCCTAAACCCTAAACCGTAAACCATAATACCTTAACCATAAACCCAAAACCCAAAACCATTAAGCCATAAAACCTAAACCCTAAACCCTAAACCCTAAA
>NC_029776.3:35023790-35026736 GCF_000817695.3 Arachis duranensis | reverse complement strand
CCTAAACCATAGACCCTAAACCCTATACCCAAAACCCAAAATCCTAAATCCTAAACCCTAGACACTAAACCCTAAACCATGGACCCTAAACCCTAAACCCTAAACCCAAAACCCTAAACACTAAACCCTAAACACTAAATACTAAACAATAAACCATAAACACTGAACACAAAACCCAAAATCCTAAACCATAAACCATAAACTATAAACCCTAAACCATAAAACCTAAACCCTAATCCTTAACCGTAACCCCTAAACCCAAAACCGAAAACCCTAGAACCTAAACCATAAAACCTAAAACCTAAACCCAAAACCCTAAACCCTAAACCATAAACCATAAACCATAAACCCTAAACCACAAACCCTTTTACCATAAACCATAAACCCTAAACACAAAACCCTAAACCCTAAACCTTAAACCATATCCCATAAAACCCTAAACCCCAAACACTAAATCCTAAACCCTAACCCACAAATACTAAACCCTAAATCTTAAATCCTAAACCTGAAACACTAAACCATAAACTCTAAACTATAAACCCTAAACCCTAAACCCAAAACCATAAACAATAAACCCTAAACCGTAAACCATAAAACCAAAATCCTAAACCCTAAATCCTAAACCCTAAACCCTAAACACTAAACCATAGACCCTAAACCCTATACCCAAAACCCTAAATCCTAAACCATAGACCCTAAACCCTATACCCAAAACCCTAAATCCTAAACCATAGACCCTAAACCCTATACCCAAAACCCTAAATCCTAAACCATAGACCCTAAACCCTATACCCAAAACCCAAAATCCTAAATCCTAAACCCTAGACACTAAACCCTAAACCATGGACCCTAAACCCTAAACCCTAAACCCAAAACCCTAAACACTAAACCCTAAACACTAAATACTAAACAATAAACCATAAACACTGAACACAAAACCCAAAATCCTAAACCATAAACCATAAACTATAAACCCTAAACCATAAAACCTAAACCCTAAATCATAAACCCAAAACCCTAAACTGTAATCCCTAAACCATGACCCCTAAACCCGAAATCGAAAATCCTAAACCGTAAAACATAAACCCTAAACCATAAACCATAAAACCTAAAACCTAAACCCAAAACTCAAAACCCAAAACCCTAAACCCAAAACCCAAAACCCTAAATCCTAAACCTTAAACCACAAACCGTAAACTATAAATGCTAAAACGTAAACTCCAAACCATAAACCATAAACCCAAATCTTAAACCTTAACCCATAAACACTAAACCCCAAATCATAAATTCTAAACCATAAACCCTAAACCATAAATCCTAAACCCTAAACCCTAAATCCTAAACCCTAAAACAAAACCCTAAACCATAAACCCCAAACCCTAAAGCCTAAACCATTAACCTTTAATCATAAATCTTAAACCGTAAACCGTAAACCACAATCTCTAAACTCAAAACCCTAACGCCAAACCCTAAACCCTAAACACTAAGCCCTAAACTCTAAACCATAAGCCCAAAACCATAAACCCTAAACACTAAATCATATAGCATAACCCATAAACCCTAAACCCTATACCCTAAACCCAAAACCCAAAACTCTAAACCCTAAACCATAAACCTTAACCCCTAACCAATAAGCCCTAAACCCCAAACCATGAACCAAAAACCCTAAATTCAAAACCCTAACCCACAAACACTAAACCCTAAACTGTAAACCCCGAACCCCAAACCCTAAATCCTAAACCAAAACCATAAACTCTAAACCCTAAACCTTAAACCATAAACCCTAATCCCTAAACCATAAACCATAAACCCTAAACCCTAGACCCTAAACCCTGAACCATAAACCCTAAACCCAAAACCCTAAACCCTAAACCATAGAACCTAAACCATAAACACAAAACACTAAACATTAAACCCTAAAAATTAAACCATAAACCCTAAACCCTAAACCATAAACCCTAAATCCAAAACCCTAAACCCTTAACCCTAAACCATAAACCATAAACACTAAACCCTACACCATAAAACCCAAACCCTAAACCCTTAACCACAAACCCTAAACCATGAACCATAAACCCTAAACCCTAAACCATAAACACTATGGCCAAAACCAAAAACCCTACACCCTAAACCCCAAACCCTAAGCCATAAACCATAAACCCTAACCCTGAACTATAAAACATAAACCCAAAACACTAAACCCTAAACCTTGAACCCTAAATCATAAACCCTAAACCATAAACCATAAACCTTAAACCCTAAACCATAAGCCATAAACCATAAACCATAAACCATAAAACCTAAACCCTAAACCATAAACCCAAAAACCCTAAACTCTATACCCTAAACCCTAAACCCTAAGCCCTAAACCTTAAATCGTATACTCTAATACCTAAACCATAAACCCAAAACCCTAAACCTTTAAGCCATAAAACCTAAACCCTAAACCCTAAACCCTAAATCCTAAACCCTAAAACAAAACCCTAAACCATAAACCCCAAACCCTAAAGCCTAAACCATTAACCTTTAATCATAAATCTTAAACCCTAAACCCTAAACCACAATCTCTAAACTCCAAACCCTAACGCCAAACCCTAAACCCTAAACACTAAGCCCTAAACTCTAAACCATAAGCCCAAAACCATAAACCCTAAACACTAAATCATATAGCATAACCCCAAAACCCTAAACCCTATACCCTAAACCCAAAACCCAAAACTCTAAACCCTAAACCATAAACCTTAACCCCTAACCAATAAGCCCTAAACCCCAAACCATGAACCAAAAACCCTAAATTCAAAACCCTAACCCACAAACACTAAACCCTAAACTGTAAACCCTGAACCCCAAACCCTAAATCCTAAACCAAAACCATAAACTCTAAACCCTAAACCTTAAACCATAAACCCTAATCCCTAAACCATAAACCATAAACCCTAAACCCTA
>NC_029776.3:35003222-35020515 GCF_000817695.3 Arachis duranensis | reverse complement strand
TAATACCTAAACCATAAACCCAAAACCCAAAACCTTTAAGACATAAAACCTAAACCCTATACCCTAAACCCTAAATCCTAAACCCTAGAACAAAACCCTAAACCATAAACCCCAAACCCTAAAGCCTAAACCATTAACCTTTAATCATAAATCTTAAACCCTAAACCCTAAACCACAATCTCTAAACTCAAAACCCTAACGCCAAACCCTAAACCCTAAACACTAAGCCCTAAACTCTAAACCATAAGCTCAAAACCATAAACCCTAAACACTAAATCATATAGCATAACCCCAAAACCCTAAACCCTATACCCTAAACCCAAAACCCAAAACTTTAAACACTAAACCATAAACCTTAACCCCTAACCAATAAGCCCTAAACCCCAAACCATGAACCAAAAACCCTAAATTCAAAACCCTAACCCACAAACACTAAACCCTAAACTGTAAACCCTGAACCCCAAACCCTAAATCCTAAACCAAAACCATAAACTCTAAACCCTAAACCTTAAACCATAAACCCTAATCCCTAAACCATAAACCTAAACCCTAAACCCTAGACCCTAAACCCTAAACCATAAACCCTAAACCCAAAACCCTAAACCCTAAACCATAGAACCTAAACCATAAACACAAAACACTAAACATTAAACCCTAAAAATTAAACCATAAACCCTAAACCCTAAACCATAAACCCTAAATCCAAAACCCTAAACCCTAAACCCTAAACCATAAACCATAAACACTAAACCCTACACCATAAAACCCAAACCCTAAACCCTTAACCACAAACCCTAAACCATGAACCATAAACCCTAAACCCTAAACCATAAACACTATGGCCAAAACCCAAAACCCTAAACCCTAAACCCCAAACCCTAAGCCATAAACCATAAACACTAACCCTGAACTATAAAACATAAACCCAAAACACTAAACCCTAAACCTTGAACCCTAAATCATAAACCCTAAACCATAAACCATAAACCTTAAACCCTAAACCATAAGCCATAAACCATAAACCATAAACTATAAAACCTAAACCCTAAACCATAAACCCAAAAACCCTAAACTCTATACCCTAAACCCTAAACCCTAAGCCCTAAACCTTAAATCGTAAACTATAATACCTAAACCATAAACCCAAAACCCAAAACCTTTAAGCCATAAAGCCTAAACCCTAAACCCTAAACCCTAAATCCTAAACCCTAAAACAAAACCCTAAACCATAAACCCCAAACCCTAAAGCCTAAACCATTAACCTTTAATCATAAATCTTAAACCCTAAACCCTAAACCACAATCTCTAAACTCCAAACCTTAACGCCAAACCCTAAACCCTAAACACTAAGCCCTAAACTCTAAACCATAAGCCCAAAACCATAAACCCTAAACACTAAATTAAAACCTAAACCCGAAACCCTAAACCCAAAACCCAAAACCCTAAACCCTAAACCATAAAACATAAACCCTAAACCCAAAACCGTAAACTATAAACCTTAAATGATAAACTCCAAACCCTAAACCCTCAACCCAAATCCTAAACCCTAACCCACAAACACTAAACCCTAAACTGTAAACCCTGAACCACAAACCCTAAATCCTAAACCAAAACCATAAACTCTAAACCCTAAACCTTAAACCATAAACCCTAATCCCTAAACCATAAACCATAAACCCTAAACCCTATACCCTAAACCCTAAACCATAACCCCTAAACCCAAAACCCTAAACCCTAAACCATAGAACCTAAACCATAAACACAAAACACTAAACATTAAACCCTAAAACCTAAACCTTAAACCCTAAACCCTAAACCATAAACCCTAAATCCAAAACCCTAAACCCTAAACCCTAAAGCATAAACCATAAACACTAAACCCTACACCATAAAACCCAAACCCTAAACCCTTAACCACAAACCCTAAACCATGAACCATAAACCCTAAACCCTAAACCATAAACACTATGGCCAAAACCCAAAACCCTAAACCCTAAACCCAAACCCTAAGCCATAAACCATAAACCCTAACCCTGAACTATAAAACATAAACCCAAAACACTAAACCCTAAACCTTGAACCCTAAATCATAAACCCTAAACCATAAACCATAAACCTTAAACCCTAAACCATAAGCCATAAACCATAAACCATAAACCATAAAACCTAAACCCTAAACCCTAAACCCAAAAACCCTAAACTCTATACACTAAACCCTAAACCCTAAGTCCTAAACCTTAAAACGTAAACGATAATACCTAAACCATAAACCCAAAACCCAAAACCTTTAAGCCATAAAACCTAATCCCTAAACCCTAAACCCTAAATCCTAAACCCTAAAACAAAACCCTAAAACATAAACCCCAAACCCTAAAGCCTAAACCATTAACCTTTAATCATAAATCTTAAACCCTAAACCCTAAACCACAATCTCTAAACTCCAAACCCTAACGCCAAACCCTAAACCCTAAACACTAATCCCTAAACTCTAAACCATAAGCCCAAAACCGTAAACCCTAAACACTAAATCATATAGCATAACCCAAAACCCTAAACCCTATACCCTAAACCCAAAAGCCAAAACTCTAAACCCTAAACCATAAACCTTAACCCCTAACCAATAAGCCCTAAACCCCAAACCATAAACCAAAAACCCTAAATTCAAAACCCTAACCCACAAACACTAAACCCTAAACTGTAAACCCTGAACCCCAAACCCTAAATCCTAAACCAAAACCATAAACTCTAAACCCTAAACCTTAAACCATAAACCCTAATCCCTAAATCATAAACCATAAACCCTAAACCCTAGACCCTAAACTCTAAACCATAACCACTAAACCCAAAACCCTAAACCTTAAACCATAGAACCTAAACCATAAACACAAAACACTAAACATTAAACCCTAAAACTTAAACCATAAACCCTAAACCCTAAACCATAAACCCTAAATCCAAAACCCTAAACCCTAAACCTTAAACCATAAACCATAAACACTAAACCATACACCATAAAACCCAAACCCTAAACCTTTAACCACAAACTCTAAACCATGACCATAAACCCTAAACCCTAAACCATAAACACTATGGCCAAAACCCAAAACCCTAAACCCTAAACCCCAAACCCTAAGCCATAAACCATAAACCCTAACCCTGAACTATAAAACATAAACCCAAAACACTAAACCCTAAACCTTGAACCCTAAATCATAAACCCTAAACCATAAACCATAAACCTTAAACCCTAAACCATAAGCCATAAACCATAAACCATAAACCATAAAACCTAAACCCTAAACCCTAAACCCAAAAACACTAAACTCTATACCCTAAACCCTAAACCCTAAGCCCTAAACCCTAAACTGTAAACCATAATACCTAAACCATAAACCTAAAACCCAAAACCTTTAAGCCATAAAAACTAAACCCTAAACCCTAAACCCTAAATCCTAAACCCTAAAACAAAACCCTAAACCATAAACCCCAAACCCTAACGCCTAAACCATTAACCTTTAATCATAAATCTTAAACCCTAAACCCTAAACCACAATCTCTAAACTCAAAACCCTAACGCCAAACCCTAAACCCTAAACACTAAGCCCTAAATTCTAAACCATAAGCCCAAAACCATAAACCCTAAACACTAAATCATATAGCATAACCCCAAAACCATAAACCCTATACCCTAAACCCAAAACCCAAAACTCTAAACCCTAAACCATAAACCTTAACCCCTAACCAATAAGCCCTAAACCCCAAACCATAAACCAAAAACCCTAAATTCAAAACCCTAACCCACAAATACTAAACCCTAAACTGTAAACCCTGAACCCCAAACCCTAAATCCTAAACCAAAACCATAAACTCTAAACCCTAAACCTTAAACCATAAACACTAATCCCTAAACCATAAACCATAAACCCTAAACCCTAGACCCTAAACCCTAAACCATAACCCCTAAACCCAAAACCCTAAACCCAAAACCATAGAACCTAAACCATAAACACAAAACACTAAACATTAAACCCTAAAACTTAAACCATAAACCCTAAACCCTAAACCATAAACCCTAAATCCAAAACCCTAAACCCTAAACCTTAAACCATAAACCATAAACACTAAACCCTACACCATAAAACCCAAACCCTAAACCTTTAACCACAAACCCTAAACCATGAACCATAAACCCTAAACGCTAAACCCAAAACCCAAAACCACAAACAATAAACCATAAACACAACCTCACAAGAGCAAAACCCTAAAACACAAAACCTAAACCCTAAACCCTAAACCTTAAACCCTAAACACTAAGGCCAAAACCCTAACCCTAAACACTAAACCCCAAACCTAAGCCATAAACCATAAACCCTAACCCTAAACCAAAAACACTAAACCCAAAACCCTAAACCCTAAATCATAAACCCTTAACCAGAAACTCTAAAACCTAATCCCTAAACCATAAGACATAAACCCCAAATACTAAACCTTAAACCCTATACCCTAAATCCTTAAACCTTAAACCCTCAACACTAATCCTTAAACCCTAACCTATAAAGCCTAAACCCCAAACCATTAACTCTAAACTATAAACCCTAAACTATAAACTCTAAACCCTAAACCCTAAACCCTAAACCCTAAAGCCCAAAACCATAAACCCTAATCCTTAAACCATAAACCATAAACCCTAAACCCTAAACCCTAAACCAAAAACCCTAAACCGAAAATCGTAAACCATAAACCCTAAACCATAAACCATAAAACCTAAAACCTAAACCCAAAACCAAAACCCAAAACCCTAAACACTAAACCCTAAACCCTAAACCATAAACCCTAAATCCCAACATCTAAACCCTAAACCCTAACCCCTAAACACTAATCCCTAATCCATAAACCCTAAATGCTAACCATAAACCCTAAACCCTAAACCATAAACCCTAAATCATAAACCATAAACCATAAAACCTAAACCCTAAACCATAAACCCTAAACCCTAAAGCCTAAACCCAAAACACTAAACCATAAACCATAAACCATAAACCCTAAACCCAAAACCAAAAACCATAAACCCTAAACCCTAAACCAACAACTATAAACCCTAAATCCTAAATCCAAAACCAAAATCCCTAAACCCAAAATGCAAAACCCTAAACCCTAAATCCTAAACCATAAACCCTAAACCCCAGACACTAAACACTAAACCCTAAACCATAACCCACAAACACTAAACCCTAATCCATAAACCGTAAACCCTAAACCATAAACCCTAAACCTAAACCATAAACCTTAAACCCTAAACCCTAAACCATAAACCATTATCCATAAATCATAAAATCTAAACCCTAAACCCTAAACTCTAAACCCTAAACCCTAAACCCTAAACCGTTAACCATATACCCTAAACCCTAAACCCAAAACCCAAAACCATAAACCCTAAACCCTAAATCCTAAACCCTAAACCATAAACCCTAAACCCTAAAGCCCAAACCATTAACCTTTAATCCAAAACCTTAAACCCTCAACCCTAAAGCACAATCCCAAAAATCAAAACCCTAACGCCAAAAAACATAAACCCTAAACACTAAATCATTAACCATAAACCCAAAAACCTAAACCCTAAACTCTAAACCCTAAACCCTAACCCCTAAACCCTAAACCATAAACCTTAACCCATGACCTATAAACCCTAAACCGCAAACCCGAAACCCTAACCCACAAACACTAAACCCTAAACCCCAAACCCTAAACCTTAAAACCTAAACCATAAACTCTAAACCCTAAACCTTAAATCATAAACCCTAATCCCTAAACCATAAACCATAAACCCTAAACCCTAGACCTTAAAACCTAAACCCTAAACCATAAATGCTAAACCCTAAACCCTAAACCATAGAACCTAAACCATAAACCCAAATCACTAAACACTAAACCCTAAAACTTAAACAATAAACCCTAAAACCTAAACACTAAAACCCTAAAACTTAAATCATAATCCATAAACCGTAAACCATAAACACAAAACCCTAAACCATAAAACCTAAACCCTAAACCTTAACGTCAAATCCTAAACCATGAACCCTAAACCCTAAATGCTAATCCCAAAACCCAAAACACCAAACACTAAACCATAAACATAACCCCACAAGCACAAAACCCTAAAACACAAACCCTAAACCCTAAACCATAAACCATAATCCCTAAACCATAAACACTATAGCCAAAACCCAAAACCCAAAACCCTAAACCCCAAACCCTAAGCCATAAACCCTAGACCCAAACCCTGAACTATAAAACATAAACCCAAAACACTAAACCCTAAACCTTGAACCCTAAATCATAAACCCTAAACCATAAACCATAAACCTTAAACCCTAAACCATAAGCCATAAACCATAAACCATAAACCATAAAACCTAAACCCTAAACCCTAAACCCAAAAACCCTAAACTCTACACCCTAAACCCTAAACCCTAAGCCCTAAACCCTAAACCGTAAACCATAATAACTAAACCATAAACCCAAAACCCAAAACTTTTAAGCCATAAAACCTAAACCCTAAACCCTAAACCCTAAATCCTAAACCCTAAAACATAACCCCTAAACCATAAACACCAAACCCTAAAGCCTAAACCATTAACCTTTAATCATAAATCATAATCCCTAAACCCTAAACCACAATCTCTAAACTCAAAACCCTAACGCCAAACCCTAAACCCTAAACACTAAGCCCTAAACTCTAAACCATAAGCCCAAAACCGTAAACCCTAAACACTAAATCATATAGCATAACCCCAAAACCCTAAACCCAAAACCCAAAACTCTAAACCCTAAACCATAAACCTTAACCCCTAACCAATAAGCCCAAAACCCCAAACCATAAACCAAAAACCCTAAATTCAAATCCCTAACCCACAAACACTAAACCCTAAACTGTAAACCCTGAACCCCAAACCCTAAATCCTAAACCAAAACCATAAACTCTAAACCTTAAACCTTAAACCATAATCCCTAATCCCTAAACCATATACCATAATCCCTAAACCCTAGACCCTAAACCCTAAACCATAACCCCTAAACCCAAAACCCTAAACCCTAAACCATAGAACCTAAACCATAAACACAAAACACTAAACATTAAACCCTAAAACTTAAACCATAAACCCTAAACCCTAAACCATAAACCCTAAATCCAAAACCCTAAACCCTAAACCTTAAACCATAAAGCATAAACACTAAACCCTACACCATAAAACCCAAACCCTAAACCCTTAACCACAAACCCTAAACCATGAACCATAAACCCTAAACGCTAAACCCAAAACCCAAAACCATAAACAATAAACTATAAACACAGCCTCACAAGAGCAAAACCCTAAAACACAAAACCTAAACCCTAAACTCTAAACCTTAAACCCTAAACACTAAGGCCAAAACCTAACCCTAAACCCTAAACCCCAAACCTAAGCCATAAACCATAAACCCTAACCCTAAACCATAAAACCTAAACCCAAAACACTAAACCCAAAACCATGAACCCTAAATCATAAACCCTAAACCATAAACACTAAACCCTAATCCATAAACAATAAAACATAAACCCCAAACCCTAAACCTTAAACCCTAAACCCTAAATCCTTAAACTTTAAACCCTCAACCCTAAACCATAAACCCTAAACCCTAAACCCTAGACCCCAAACCATAAAATCTAAACCATAAACCCTAAACCATAAACTCTAAATCCTAAACCATAAATCATAAACCCTAAACCCTAAACCCTAAAGTCCAAAACCCTAAACCCTAATCCTTAAACCATAAACACTATAGCCAAAACCCAAAACCCAAAACCCTAAACCCCAAACCCTAAGCCATAAACCCTAGACCCAAACCCCGAACTATAAAACATAAACCCAAAACACTAAACCCTAAACCTTGAACCCTAAATCATAAACCCTAAACCATAAACCATAAACCTTAAACCCTAAACCATAAGCCATAAACCATAAACCATAAACCATAAAACCTAAACCCTAAACCCTAAACCCAAAAACCCTAAACTCTACAGCCTAAACCCTAAACCCTAAGCCCTAAACCCTAAACCGTAAACCATAATAACTAAACCATAAACCCAAAACCCAAAACTTTTAAGCCATAAAACCTAAACCCTAAACCCTAAACCCTAAATCCTAAACCCTAAAACATAACCCCTAAACCATAAACACCAAACCCTAAAGCCTAAACCATTAACCTTTAATCATAAATCATAATCCCTAAACCCTAAACCACAATCTCTAAACTCAAAACCCTAACGCCAAACCCTAAACCCTAAACACTAAGCCCTAAACTCTAAACCATAAGCCCAAAACCATAAACCCTAAACACTAAATCATATAGCATAACCCCAAAACCCTAAACCCAAAACCCAAAACTCTAAACCCTAAACCATAAACCTTAACCCCTAACCAATAAGCCCTAAACCCCAAACCATAAACCAAAAACCTTAAAAAACCCAAAACCCAAAACCAAAAACCCAAAACTCTAAACCCTAAACCCTAAACCCTAAACCATAAACCCTAAATCCAAAACCCTAAACCCTAAACCTTAAATCATAAACCATAAACACTAAACCCTACACCATAAAACCCAAACCCTAAACCCTTAACCACAAACCCTAAACCATGAACCATAAACCCTAAACGCTAAACCCAAAACCCAAAACCATAAACAATAAACTATAAACACAGCCTCACAAGAGCAAAACCCTAAAACACAAAACCTAAACCCTAAACTCTAAACCTTAAACCCTAAACACTAAGGCCAAAACCTAACCCTAAACCCTAAACCCCAAACCTAAGCCATAAACCATAAACCCTAACCCTAAACCATAAAACCTAAACCCAAAACACTAAACCCAAAACCATGAACCCTAAATCATAAACCCTAAACCATAAACACTAAACCCTAATCCATAAACAATAAAACATAAACCCCAAACCCTAAACCTTAAACCCTAAACCCTAAATCCTTAAACTTTAAACCCTCAACCCTAAACCATAAACCCTAAACCCTAAACCCTAGACCCCAAACCATAAAATCTAAACCATAAACCCTAAACCATAAACTCTAAATCCTAAACCATAAATCCTAAACCCTAAACCCTAAACCCGAAAGTCCAAAACCCTAAACCCTAATCCTTAAACCATAAACCCTAAACCCAAAACCAAAACCCATAAACCAAAAATCGTAAACCCTAAACCCTAAACCATAAACCATAAAACTTGAAACCTAAACCCAAAACCCAAAACCAAAAACCCAAAACTCTAAACCCTAAACCCTAAACCCTAAACCATAAACCCTAAATCCCAACATCTAAACCCTAAACCCTAACCCCTAAACACTAATCCCTAATCCATAAACCCTAAACCCTAAGCCATAAACCCTACACCCTAAAGCCTAAACCCAAAACACTAAACCATAAACTATAAACCATAAACCATAAACCCTAAACCCAAAACCCAAAACCATAAACCCTAAACCATTAACCATAAAACCTAAACCCTAAATGATAAATCACAAACCCTAAATGCTAAACCCTAAACAACAAACACTAATCCCTAATCCATAAACCCTAAACCCTAAACCATAAACCCAAAAGCCTAAACCATAAACCATAAAACCTAAACCCTAAACTATAAACCCTAAACCCTCAATCCTAAACCCTAAACCCTAAACCCTAAACCCTAAATCCTAAAACATAAACCCTAAACCGTAAACCCTAAATCCTAAAATGTAAACTATAAAACCCAAGCCTAAACCATAAAACCTAAACTCAAAACACTAAACCTAAACCCTAAACTCTAAATCATAAACCCTAAACCATAAACACTAAAACCTAAACCGTAATCCTTAAACCCTAACCCATAAACACTAAACCCCAAACCCTAAACCCAAAACCCTAAAGCCTAAATCATAACCCACAAACATTAAACCCTAATCCCTAAACCCTAAACCATAAACCATAATCTCTAAACCCTAAACCCTAAACCATAAACCATAATTTCTAAACCCTAAACCCTAAACCATAAACCATAAACCCTAAACGATAAACCCTAAAACCTAAACCCAAAACCCTAAATCATAAACCCTGAACCCTAAATCATAAATCCTAAACCATAAACCCTAAAACCTAAACCCTAATACTTAAACCCTAACCCATAAACCCTAAACCCGAATGCAAAACCCTAAACCCTAAATCCTGAACCATAAATCACAAACATATAACCCTAAAACACAAACAATAAACCCTAAACCACAAACCCTAAATGATAAACCCTAGGGCCTAAAAACTAAACCCCAAACCATAGCCCCTAAACCCTAAACCCTAAACTCTAAACCATAACCCTAAACCTTAAACTCTAAACCCCAAACCCTAAACCCCAAACCATAAACCTTTAAGCATATACCCTAAAACCCTAATCCCTAAACCCCATTCCCTAAACTCCAAATCCTTAACCATATACCTAAAACCATAAACCATAAACCCTAAACCCTAAACCAACAACCATAAACCCTAAAAGCTAAGCCCTAACCCAAAAACCCTAAACCCAAAATGCAAAACCCTAAACCCTAAATCCTAAACCATAAACCCTAAACCCTAGACCCTAAACCCTATACCCAAAACCATAACCCACAAACACTAAACCCTAATCCATAAACAATAAACCCTAAACCATAAACCCTAACCCTAAACCATAAACATTAAACCCTAAACCATAAACCATAAACCATTATCCATAAACCATAAAATCTAAACCCTAAACCCTAAACCCAAAAACCCTAAACTCTAAACCCTAAACCCTAAACCGTTAACCATAAACCCTAAACCCTAAACACAAAACCCAAAACCATAAACCAAAAAACCTAAACCCTAAACCCTAAACCCTAAATCCTAAACCCTAAACCATAAACCTTAAACCCTAAAGCCCAAACCATTAACCTTTAATCCTAAACCTTAAACCCTAAACCCTAAAGCACAATCCCTAGAATCAAAACCCTAATGCCAACCCTAAACACTAAACCCTAAACACTAAACTCTAAATCATAAGCCTAAAACCATAAACCCTAAACACTAAATCATTAACCATAAACCCTGAAACCTAAACCCTAAACCATAAACCCAAAACCCTAAACCCTAAACCATAAATCTTAACCCCTGACCTATAAACCTTAAACCGCAAACCCAAAACCCAAAACCCTAAATCCAAAACCCTAACCCACAAACACTAAACCCTAAACCATAAACCCTAAACCCCAAAACCTAAACCCTAAAACCTAAACCATAAACTCTAAACCCTAAACCTTAAATCCTAAACCCTAATCCCTAAACCATAAACCATAAACCATAAACCCTAAACCCTATACCTTAAAACCTAAATCCTAAACCATAAACCCTAAACTCTAAACCATAGAACCTAAACCATAAACCCAAAATACTAAACACTAAACCCTAATACTTAAACAATAAACCCTAAACCCTAAACACAAAAACCCTAAAACTTAAATCATAACCCATAAACCATAAACCATAAACACAAAACCCTAAACCATAAAATATAAACCCTAAACCTTAACCTCAAACCCTAAACCTTGAACCATAAACCCTAAATGCTAAACCCAAAACCCAAAACCCCAAACACTAAAAAGCACAAAACCCTAAAACACAAACCCTAAACCCTAAACCATGAAACCTAAATCCTAAACCATAAACACTAAGGCCAAATCCCAAAACCCAAAACCCTAAACCCCAAACCCTAAGCTATAAACCATAAACCCTAACCCTAAACCATAAAACATAAACCTAAAAGACTAAACCATAAACCTTGAACCCTAAATCATAAACCCTAAACCATAAACCCTAAACCCTAATACCTAAACCATAAAACATAAACCCCAAAGTCTAAACCCAAAACCCTAAACCCTAAATCCTTAAACTCTAAACCCTAAAACCTAATCTTTAAACCCTAACCCTAAACCCTAAACCCTAAACCCTAAACCCTAAACCCTAAATCCTAAACCCTAAATCCTAAACCATAACCCACAAACACTAAACCCTAAACCATAAACCCTAAACAATAAACTCTAAACCCTAAACCATAAACCCTAAACCATAATCCATAAACCATAAACCATAAACCATAAAACCATAAAACTTAAACCCTAAACCCTAAACCTAAAACCCAAAACCCTAAACACAAAACCCTAAACTCTAAACCTGCATAAATCATAAACCATAAACCCAAAATCCTAAACCTTAAACCATAAAGTATAAACCCTAAACCCTAAATGATAAACCAAAAACCCTAAACCATGAACCATAAACACTAAAAGCTAAACTCAAAGCCCAAAAACCCAAATTCTAAACCCTAAACACAACCCCACAAACACAAAACCATAAAACATAAAACCTAAACCCTAAACCCTAATCCACAAACCATAAACCATAAACCGTAAGGGCTAAACCAAATACCCTGAACCATAAACCCTAAACCCTAAACCGTAAACTATAAACCCTAACCCTAAAGCATAAAACATAAACTCAAACCCTAAACCCTAAACACTAAACCCTAAATGATAAATCATAAATCATAAACCCTAAAACATAAACCCTAATCCTTAAACCCAAACCCATGAACACTAAACCTCAAACCCTAAACCATAAACCCTAAATCCTAAACCATAACTCACAAACAGTAAACCGTGATCCCTAAACCCTAAAGCATAAACCCTAAACCATAAAATCTAAACCCTAAACCCTAATCCTTAAACCCTAACATATAAACCCTAAACCCCAAATCATAAATCCTAAACCCTAAATACTAAACCATAACCCAGAAATATTAAACCCTAAACCCTAAACCTTAAACCATAAACCCTAAACCATAAACTCTAATCCCAAAATCTTAAACCCTAAACCATAAACCCAAAACCCTAAACCATAAAACCTAAACGCAAAACCCTAAACCCTAAATCGTAAAACATAAAACCTAAACCCTATACGCTAATCCCAAAACCATAAACCCTAAACCATAAAATCTAAACCCTAAACCCTAATCCTTAAACCCTAACATATAAACCCTAAACCCCAAATCATAAATCCTAAACCCTAAATACTAAACCAAAACCCAGAAATATTAAACCCTAAACCATAAAGCCTAAACCATAAACCCTAAACCATAAACTCTAATCCCAAAATCTTAAACCTTAAACCATAAACCCAAAACCCTAAACCATAAAACCTAAACGCTAAACCCTAAACCGTAAAACATAAAACCTAAACCCTATACACTAATCCCGAAACCATAAATCCTAAACCATAAACCATATACACTAAATCCTAAACTATAAACCCTAAACACAAAACCCAAAATCGTAAACCTTAAACCATAAACCCTAAACCATAAACCCTAAATCCAAAACCCTAAACCCTAAACGTTAAACCATAAACCATAAACACTAAACCCTACACCATAAAACCCAAACCCTAAACCCTTAACCACAAACCCTAAGCCATGAACCATAAACCCTAAACGCTAAACCCAAAACCCAAAACCCCAAACACTAAACTATAAACACAACCTCATAAGAGCCAAACCCTAAAACACAAACCCTAAACCCTAAACCCTAAACCGTAAATCCTAAACCATAAGTCCTAAACCCCAAACCCCAGACCATAAACCCTAAACCCTAAACCATAACCCACAAACACAAACCCTAATCCATAACCATAAACCCTAAACCATATACCCTAACCCTAAACCATAAACCGTAAACCATAAACCATCAACCATAAACCATTATCCATAAACCATAAAATCTAAACCCTAAACCCTAAACCCAAAACCCTAAACTCTAAACCCTAAACCCTAAACCCTAAACCCTAAACCGTTAACCATAAACCCTAAATCCTAAACCCGAAACCCAAAACCATAAACCATTAAACCTAAACCCTAAACCCTAAATCCTAAACCCTAAACCATAAACCCTAAACCCTAAAGCCCAAACCATTAAAATTTAATCCTAAACCTTAAACCCTCAAACCTAAAGCACAATCCCTAAAATAAAAACCCTAATGCCAAACCTAAACACTAAACCCTAAACACTAAACTCTAAACCATAAGCTCAAAACCATAAACCCTAAACACTAAATCATTAGCCATAAACCCAAAAACCTAAACCATAAACCATAAACCCAAAACCCTAAACCCTAAACCCTAAACCATAAACCTTAACCCCTGACCTATAAACCTTAAACCGCAAACCCAAAACCCAAAACCCAAAACCCTAAATTCGAAACCCTAACCCACAAACACTAAACCCTAAACCATAAACCCTAAACCCCAAACCATAAACCCTAAAACCTAAACCCTAAACCTTAAATCCTAAACCGTAATTCCTAAACCATAAACCATAAACCATAAACCCTAAACCCTAGACCTCAAAACCTAAACCATAAACCATAAACCCTAAACCCTAAACCCTAAACCATAGAACCTAAACCATAAACTCAAAACACTAAACACTAAACCCTAAAACATAAACAATAAACCCTAAACCCTAAACAATAAAACCCTAAAACTTAAATCATAACCCATAAACCATAAACCATAAACGCAAAACCCTAAACCATAAAATCTAAACACTAAACCTTAACCTCAAACCCTAAACCATGAACCCTAAACCCTAAATGCTAAACCCAAAACCCAAAACCCCAAACACTAAAAAGCACAAAACCCTATAACACAAACCCTAAACCTTAAACCATAAACCATAAACACTAAACCCTACACCATAAAACCCAAACCCTAAACCCTTAACCACAAACCCTAAACCATAAAGCATAAACCCGAAACGCTAAACCCATAACCCAAAACCCCAAACACTAAACCATAAACACAACCTCACAATAGCCAAACCCTAAAACACAAACCCTAAACCCTAAACCCTAAATGCAAAACCCTAAACCTTAAATCCAAAACCATAAATCCTAAACCCCATACCCCAGACCCTCAACCCTAAACCCTAAACCATAACCCACAAACACTAAATCCTAATCCATAAACCATAAACCCTAAACCATATACCCTAACCCTAAACCATAAACCTTAAACCCTAAACCATAAAACATAAACCATTATCCATAAACCATAAAATCTAAACCCTAAACCCTAAACCTAAAAACCCTAAACTCTAAACCCTAAACCCTAAACCCTAAACCATAAACCTTAAACCCTGACCTATAAACCCTAAACCGCAAACCCGAAACCCAAAACCCTAAATCCAAGACCCTAACCCACAAACACTAAACCCTAAACCCCAAAACCTAAACCCTAAAACCTAAACCATAAACTCTAAACCCTAAACCTTAAATCATAAACCCTAATCCCTAAACCATAAACCATAAACCCTAAATCCTAGACCTTAAAACCTAAACCCTAAACCATAAACGCTAAACCCTAAACCCTAAACCATAGAACCTGAACCATAAACCCAAATCACTAAACACTAAACCCTAAAACTTAAACAATAACCCCTAAACCCTAAACACTAAAACCCTAAAACTTAAATCATAACTCATAAACCATAAACCATAAACGCAAAACCCTGAACCATAAAATCTAAACCCTAAACCTTAACCTCACACCCTAAACCATGAACCCCAAACCCTAAATGCTAAACCCAAAACCCAAAACCCTAAACACTAAAAAGCACAAAACCCTAAAACACAAACCCTAAACCATAAGCCATGAACCCTAAACCCTAAACCATAAACACTAAGGCCAAAACCCAAAATCCTAAACCCTAAACCCCAAACCCTAAGCCATAAACCATAAACCCTAACCCTGAACCATAGAACATAAACCCAAAAGACTAAACTCTAAACCTTGAACCCTAAATCATAAACACTAAACCCTAATACATAAACCATAAAACATAAACCCCAAACCCTAAACCCAAAACCCTAAACACTAAATCCTTAAACCCTAAACCCTAAAACCTAATCCTTAAACCCTAACCCATAAACACTAAACCCCAAACTATAAACCCTAAACCCTAAATCCTAAACCAAACCCACAAACACTAAGCCCTAAACCATAAACCCTAAACCATAAACCCTAAACCCTAAACCCTAAACCATAAATCCTAAACCATAATCCATAAACAATAAACCATAACCCATAAAACCATAAAACCTAAAACCTAAACCCTAAACCCAAAACCCTAAACCCTAAACACAAAACCCTAACCTCTAAACCTGCATAAACCATAAACCATAAATCCTAAACCATAAACCGTAAAACCAAAACCCAAAATCCTAAACCTTAAACCATAAACTATAAACCCAAAACCCTAAATGATAAACCAAAAACCCTAAACTATGAACCATAAAACACAAACCTAAACCCTAAACCCAAAATCCTAAACCTTAAACCCTAAACCCTAAACCCTAAACCATAATCCATAAACCATTAACCATAAACCATAACCCATAAAACCATAAAACCTAAACCCTAAACCCTAAACCCAAAACCCAAAACCCTAAACACAAAACCCTAAACTCTAAACCTGCATAAACCATAAACCATAAACCCTAAACCATAAATCGTAAACCCAAACCCTAAAATCCTAAACCTTAAACCATAAACTATAAACCCTAAACCCTAAATGATAAACCAAAAATCCTAAACTATGAACCATAAACCCTAAAAGCTAAACCCAAAGCCCAAAAACCCAAATTCTAAACCCTAAACACAACCCCACAAACACAAAACCATAAAACACAAATCCTAAACCCTAAACCCTAATCCACAAACCTTAAACCATAAACCCTAAGGGCTAAACCATAAACCCTGAACCATAAACCCTAAACCCTAAACCGTAAACTATAAACCCTAACCCTAAAGCATAAAACATAAACTCAAACCCTAAACCCTAAACACTAAACCCTAAATGATAAATCATAAATCATAAACCCTAAAACATAAACCCTAATCCTTAAACCCTAACCCATGAACACTAAACCTCAAACCCTAAAGCATAAACCTTAAATCCTAAACCATAACCCACAAACATTAAACCGTGATCCCTAAACCCTAAACCATAAAATCTAAACCCTAAACCCTAATCCTTAAACCCTAATATATAAACCCTAAACCCCAAATCTTAAACCTTAAACCCTAAATACTAAACCATAACCCACAAATATTAAACCCTAAACCCTAAACCCTAAACCATAAAC
>NC_029776.3:34975499-34998966 GCF_000817695.3 Arachis duranensis | reverse complement strand
AAACCCTAAACCCTAAATCCTAAACCATAAACCCTAAACCCGAGACCCTAAACACTAAACCCTAAACCATAACCCACAAACACTAAACCTTAATCCATAAACCATAAACCCTAAATCATAAACCCTAACCCTAAACCATAAACATTAAACTCTAAACCATAAACCGTAAACCATTATCCATAAACCATAAAATCTAAACCCTAAACCCTAAACCCAAAAACCCTAAACTCTAAACCCTAAACCCTAAACCCTAAACCGTTAACCATATACCCTAAACCCTAAACCCAAAACCCAAAACCATAAACCCTAAACCCCAAACCCTAAATCCTAAACCCTAAACCATAAACCCTAAACCCTAAAGCCCAAACCTTTAACCTTTAATCCAAACCCTTCAACCCTCAACCCTAAAGCACAATCCCAAAAATCAAAACGCTAATGCCAACCCTAAACACTAAACCCTATACACTAAACACTAATCCATAAGCTAAAAAACATAAACCATAAACACTAAATCATTAACCATAAACCCAAAAACCTAAACCCTAAACCCTAAACCCTAAACCCTAAACCATAAACCTTAACCCCTGACCTATAAACCCTAAACCGCAAACCCGAAACCCAAAACCCTAAATCCAAGACCCTAACCCACAAACACTAAACCCTAAACCATAAACCCTAAACCCCAAACCCTAAACCTTAAATCCTAAACCCTAATCCCTAAACCATAAACCATAAACCATAAACATTAAAACCTAAACCCTAGACCTTAAAACCTAAACCCTAAACCATAAACCCTAAACCCTAAACCCTAAACCATAGAACTTAAACCATAAACCCAAAACACTAAACACTAAACCCTAAAACTTAAACAATAACCCCTAAACCCTAAACACTAAAACCCTAAAACTTAAATCATAACTCATAAACCATAAACCATAAACGCAAAACCCTGAACCATAAAATCTAAACCCTAAACCTTAACCTCACACCCTAAACCATGAACCCCAAACCCTAAATGCTAAACCCAAAACCCAAAACCCTAAACACTAAAAAGCACAAAACCCTAAAACACAAACCCTAAACCCTAAACCATGAACCCTAAACCCTAAACCATAAACACTAAGGCCAAAACCCAAAATCCTAAACCCTAAACCCCAAACCCTAAGCCATAAACCATAAACCCTAACACTGAACCATGGAACATAAACCCAAAAGACTAAACTCTAAACCTTGAACCCTAAATCATAAACCCTAAACCCTAATACATAAACCATAAAACATAAACCCTAAACCCTGAACCCATAACCCTAAACACTAAATCATTAAACCCTAAACCCTAAAACCTAATCCTTAAACCCTAACCCATAAACCCTAAACCCCAAACCCTAAACCCTAAACCCTAAATCCTAAACCATAACCCACAAAAACTAAACCCTAAACCATAAACCCTAAACCCAAAATGCAAAACCCTAAACCCTAAATCCTAAACCATAAACCCTAAACACCAGACCCTAAACCCTACACCCTAAACCATAACCCACAAACACTAAACCTTAATCCATAAACCATAAACCCTAAACCATAAACCCTAACCCTAAACCATAAACCTTAAACTCAAAACCATAAACCGTAAACCATTATCCATAAACCATAAAATCTAAACCCTAAACCCTAAACCCAAAAACCCTAAACTCTAAACCCTAAAACTTAAACCCTAAACCTTAAACCGTTAACCATAAACCCTAAATCCTAAACCCAAAACCTAAAACCATAAACCATAAAACCTAAACCCTAAATCCTAAATCCTAAACCATAAACCCTAAACCCTAAAGCCTAAACCATTAATCTTTAATCCTAAACCTTAAACCCTCAAACCTAAAGCACAATCCCTAAAATCAAAACCCTAACGCCAACCCTAAACACTAGATCCTAAACACTAAACTCTTAACCATAAGCCCAAAACCATAAACCCTAAACACTAAATCATTAACCATAAACCCAAAAACCCAAACCCTAAACCCTAAACCCAAAACCCAAAACCATAAACCATAAAACCTAAACCCTAAACCCTAAACCCTAAATCTTTAACCATAAACCATAAACCCTAAACCCTAAAGCCCAAACCATTAACCTTTAATCCTAAACCTTAAACCCTCAACCCTAAAGCACAGTCCCTAAAATCAAAACCCTAGCGCCAACCCTAAACACTAAACCCTAAACACTAAACTCTAAACCATAAGCCCAAAACCATAAACCCTAAACACTAAATCATTAACCATAAACCTAAAAACCTAAACCCTAAACCCTAAACCTAAAACCCTAAACCCTAAACCCTAAACGATAAACCTTAACTCCTGACCTAAAAACCTAAACTACAAACCCGAAACCCAAAACCTTAAATCCGAAACCCTAACCCACAAACACTAAACCCTAAACCATAAACCCTAAACCCCAAACCCTAAACCTTAAATCCTAAACCCTAATCCCTAAACCATAAACCATAAACCATAAACATTAAAACCTAAACCCTAGACCTTAAAACCTAAACCCTAAACCATAAACCCTAAACCCTAAACCCTAAACCATAGAACTTAAACCATAAACCCAAAACACTAAACACTAAACCCTAAAACTTAAACAATAAACCCTAAACCCTAAACACTAAAACCCTAAAACTTAAATCATAACCCATAAACCATAAACACAAAAAGCTAAACCATAAAACCTAAACCCTAAACCTTAACCTCAAACCCTAAACCATGAACCCTAAACCCTAAATGCTAAACCTAAAACGAAAACCCCAAACACTAAAAAGCACAAAACCCTAAAACACAAACCCTAAAACCTAAACCATGAACCCTAAACCCTAAACCATAAACACTAAGGCCAAAACCCAAAACCCTAAACCCTAAACCCCAAACCCTAAGCCATAAACCATAAACCCTAACCCTGAACCATAGAACATAAACCCAAAAGACTAAACTCTAAACCTTGAACCCTAAATCATAAACACTAAACCCTAATACATAAACCATAAAACATAAACCCCAAACCCTAAACCCAAAACCCTAAACACTAAATCATTAAACCCTAACCAATAAACCCTAAACCCCAAACCCTAAACCCTTAACCCTAAATCCTAAACCATAACCCACAAACACTAAACCCTAAACCATAAACCCTAAACCCAAAATGCCAAACCCTAAACCCTAAATCCTAAACCATAAACCCTAAACCCGAGACCCTAAACACTAAACCCTAAACCATAACCCACAAACACTAAACCTTAATCCATAAACCATAAACCCTAAATCATAAACCCTAACCCTAAACCATAAACATTAAACTCTAAACCATAAACCGTAAACCATTATCCATAAACCATAAAATCTAAACCCTAAACCCTAAACCCAAAAACCCTAAACTCTAAACCCTAAAACCTAAACCCTAAACCCTAAACCGTTAACTATAAACCATAAATCCTAAACCCAAAACCTAAAACCATAAACCATAAAACCTAAATCCTAAACACTAAACCCTAAATCCTAAATCCTAAACCATAAACCCTAAACCCTAAAGCCCGAACCATTAACCTTTAATCCTAAACCTTAAACCCTCAAACCTAAAGCACAATCCCTAAAATCAAAACCCTAACGCCAACCCTAAACACTAAATCATAAACACTAAACTCATAACCATAGGCCCAAAACCATCAACCCTAAACTCTAAACCCTAAACCATAAACCTTAACCCCTGACCTATAAACCCTAAACCGCAAACCCGAAACCCAAAACCCTAAATCCGAAACCCTAACCCAAAAACACTAAACCCTAAACCGTAAACCCTAAACCCTAAACCCAAAACCCTAAAACCTAAACCATAAACTCTAAACCCTAAACATTAAATCCTAAACCCTAATCCCTAAACCATAAACCATAAACCATAAACCCTAAACCTTAGACCTTAAAACCTAAACTCTAAACCATAAATCCTAAACCTTAAACCCTAAACCATAGAACCTAAACCATAAACCCAAAACATTAAACACTAAACCCTAAAACTTAAACAATAAACCCTAAACCCTAAACACTAAATGCTAAACCCAAAACCCAAAACCCCAAACACTAAAAAGAACAAAACCCTAAAACACAAACCCTAAACCCTAAACCATGAACCCTAAACCCTAAACCATAAACCATAAACACTAAGGCCAAAACCCAAAATATTAAACCCTAAACCCCAAACCATAAGCCATAAACCATAAACCCTAACCCTGAACCATAAAACATAAACGTAAAAGACTAAACCCTAAACCTTGAACCCTAAATCATAAACCCTATACCATAAACCCTAAACCCTAATACCTAAACCATAAAACATAAACCCCAAATCCTAAACCCAAAACCCTAAACACTAAATCCTTAGACCATAAACCCTAAAACCTAATCTTAAACCCTAACCCATGAACCCTAAACCCCAAATCCTAAACCCTAAACCCTAAATCCTAAACCATAACCCACAAACACTAAAACCTAAACCATAAACCCTAAACCGTAAACCCTAAACCATAAACTCTAAACCCTAAACCATAAACCCTAAACCATAATCCATAAACTATAAACCATAACCCATAAAACCATAAAACCTAAACCCTAAACCCAAAACCCAAAACCCTAAACACAAAACCCTAAACTCTAAACCTGGATAAACCATAAACCATAAACCCTAAACCATAAATCGTAAACCCAAACCCTAAAATCCTAAACCTTAAACCATAAACTATAAACCCTAAACCCTAAATGATAAACCAAAAATCCTAAACTATGAACCATAAACCCTAAAAGCTAAATCCAACGCCCAAAAACCCAAATTCTAAACCCTAAACACAACCCCACAAACACAAAACCATAAAACACAAATCCTAAACCCTAAACCCCTAATCCACATTCCTTAAACCATAAACCCTAAGGGCTAAACCATAAACCCTGAACCATAAACCCTAAACCCTAAACCCTAAACTATAAACCCTAACCTTAAAGCATAAAAACATAAACTCAAACCCTAAACCCTAAACCATAAACCCTAAATGATAAATTTAAAATCATAAACCCTAAACCATAAATCCTAAACCATATAATCTAAACCCTAAACCCTAATCATTAAACCCTAACCTATAAACCCTAAACCCCAAATCATAAACCTTAAAACCTAAATACTAAACTATAACCCACAAATACTAAACCCTAAACCCTAAACCATAAATCATAAACCCTATGAACCATAAACTCTAAACACTAAACCGTAAACCATAAACCTTAACCCCTAACCCATAAACCCTAAACCCCAAACCCTAAACCCAAAACCCTAAATCCGAAGCCCTAACCCACAAAAACTAAACCCTAAACTGTAAACCCTGAACCCCAAACACTAAACCATAAAGCAAAACCATAAACTCTAAACCATAAATCTTAAACCCTAAACCCTAATCCCTAAACCATAAACCATAAACACTAGATCTTAAAACCTAAACCCTAAACCCAAAACCCAAAACCTAAACCATAGAACCTAAACCATAAAGCCAAAACACTAAACATTAAACCTTAAACCGTAAACCCTAACCCGAAACCCTAAACCCCAAATCATAAACACTAAACCCTAAATACTAAACCATAACCCACAAATACTAAACCCTAAACCCTAAAGCCTAAACCATAAACCCTAAACCATAAACTCTAATCCCAAAACCTTAAACCCTAAACCATAAACCCAAAACCATAAACCATTAAACCTAAACGCCAAACCCTAAACCCTAAACCCTAAAACATAAAACCTAAACCCTATACCCTAAACCCAAAACCATAAACCCTAAACCATAAACCATATACCCTAAACCCTAAACCATAAACCCTAAACACAAAACCCAAAATCCTAAACCTTAAACCATAAGCTATAAACCCTAAACCCTAAACCATAAACCTTAACCCCTACCCCATAGACCCTAAACCCCAAACCCTAAACCCAAAACCCTAAATCCAAAACCCTAACCCACAAATACTAAACCCTAAACTATAAACCCTGAACCCCAAAACCTAAACCCTAACGCAAAACCATAAACTCTAAACCCTAAACCTTAAACCCTAAACCCTAATCCCTAAACCTTAAACCCTAAACCCTAATCCCTAAACCATAAACCATAAAACCTAAACCCTAGAGCTTAAAAGCTAAACCTTAAACCTTAAACCCTAAACACAAAACCCTAAACCCTAAACCATAGAACCAAAACCATAAACCCAAAACGCTAAACATTAAACCCTAAAACTTAAACCATAAACCCTAAACCCTAAACCATAAACCCTAAATCCAAAAACCTAAACCCTAAACCCTTAACCACAAACCCTGAACCATAAACCATAAACCCTAAACGCTAAACCCAAAACCCCAAACACTAAACCATAAACACAACCTCACAAGAGTCAAACCCTAAAACACAAACCCTAAACCCTAAACCCTAAACCCTAAACCCTAAACTGTTAACCATAAACCCTAAACCCAAAACCAAAAACCATAAACCATAAAACCTAAACCCTAAACCCTAAACCCTAAATCCTAAACCCTAAACCATAAATCCTAAACCCTAAAGCCCAAACCATTAACCTTTAATCCTAAACCTTAAAACCTCAACCCTAAAGCACAATCCCTAAAATCAAAACCATAATGCCAATGCTAAACACTAAACCCTAAACACTAAACTCTAAACCATAAGCCCGAAACCATAAACCCTAAACACTAAATCATTAACCATGAACCCAAAAACCTAAACCCTAAACCCTAAACCCAAAACCCAAAACCCTAAACCCTAGACCATAAACCTTAACCCTTGACCTATAAACGCTAAACCGCAAACCCGAAACCCGAAACCCTAAATCCGAAACCCTAACCCACAAACACTAAACCCTAAACCATAAACCCTAAACCCCAAACCTTAAACCCTAAAACCTAAACCATAAACTCTAAACCCTAAACCTTAAATCCTAAACCCTAATCCCTAAACCATAAACCATAAACCCTAAACCCTAAACCATAAACCCTAAACCCTAGACCTTAAAACCTAAACCCTAAGCCATAAACCGTAAACCCTAAACCCTAAACCATTGAACCTAAACCATAAACCCAAAACATGAAACACTAAACCCTAAGACTTAAACAATAAACCCTAAACCCTAAACACTAAAACCCTAAAACTTAAATCATAACCCATAAACCATAATCCATAAACACAAAACCCTAAACCATAAAACCTAAACCCTAAACCTTAACCTCAAACCCTAAACCATGAACCCTAAACCTTAATTGCTAAACCCAAATCCCAAAACCCCAAACACTAAACCATAAACACAACCCCAAAAGCACAAAACCCTAAAACACAAACCATAAACCCTAAACCATAAGCCCTAAACCCTAAACCATAAACACTAAGGCCAAAACCCAAAACCCTAAACCCTAAACCCCAAACCCTAAGCCATAAACCATAAACCCTAACCCTGAACCATAAAATATATACCCAAAAGACTAAACCCTAAACCTTGAAACCTAAATCATAAACCCTAAACCATAAACCCTAAACCCTAAATCCTTAAACCCTAAACCCTAAAACCTAATCCTTAAAACCTAACCCATAAACCCTAAACCCCAAACCCCAAACCCTAAACCCTAAACACTAAATCCTGAACCATAACCCACAAACACTAAACCCTAAACTATAAACCCTACACCATAAACCCTAAATCATAAAGTCTAAACCCTAAAACATAAACCCTAAACCATAATCCATAAGCCATAAACCATAACCCATAAAACCATAAAACCTAAACCCTAAACCCTAAACCCAAAACCCAAAACCCTAAACACGAAACCCTAAACTCTAAACCTGCATAAACCATAAACCATAAATCCTAAACCATACACCGTAAACCCAAAACTCAAAATCCTAAACCTTAAACCATAAACTATAAACCCTAAACCCTAAATGATAAACCAAAAACCCTAAACTATGAACCATAAACCCTAAAAGCTAAACCCAAAGCCCAAAAACCCAAATTCTAAACCCTAAACACAACCCCACAAACACAAAACCATAAAACACAAATCCTAAACCCTAAACCCTAATCCATAAACCTTAAACCATAACCCTAAGGGCTAAACCATAAACCCTGAACCATAAACCCTAAACCCTAAACTGTAAACTATAAACACTAACCCTAAAGCATAAAACATAAACTCAAACCCTAAACCATAAACCCTAAACCCTAAACCCTAACCATAAACCCTAAAACATAAACCCTAATCCTTAAACCCAAACCCATGAACACTAAACCTCAAACCCTAAACCATAACCCACAAACATTAAATCGTGATCCCTAAACCCTAAACCATAAACCCTAAACCATAAAATCTAAACCCTAAACCCTAATCCTTAAACCCTAACCTATAAACCCTAAACCCCAAATCAAAAACCCTAAACCCTAAATACTAAACCATAACCCACAAATACTAAACCCTAAACCCTAAACCCTAAACCATAAACTATAATCCCAAAACCTTAAACGCTAAACCATAAACCCAAAACCCTAAACCATAAAATCTAAACGCTAAACCCTAAACCCTAAACCCTAAAACATAAAACCTAAACCCTATACCCTAAACCCAAAACCATAAACCCTAAACCATAAACCATATACCCTAAACCCTAAACCATAAACCCTAAACCCTAAACCCTAAACCCAAACCATTAACCTTTAATCCTAAACCTTAAACCCTCAACCATAAACCCTAAACACTAAATCATTAACCATAAACCCAAAAACCTAAACCCTAAACCCTAAACCGAAAACCCTAAACCATAAACCCTAAACCATAAACCTTAACCCCTGACCTATAAAACCTAAACCGCAAACCCGAAACCCAAAACCCTAAATCCGAAACCCTAACCCACAAAAACTAAACCCTAAACCATAAACGCTATATCCCAAAACCTTAAACCCTAAACCATAAACACAAAACCCTAAACCATAAAACCTAAATGCTAAACCCTAAACCATAAACCCTAAACCCTAAAACATCAAACCTAAACCCTATACCCTAAACCCAAAACCATAAACCCTAAACCATAAACCATATACCCTAAACCCTAATCCTTAAACCCTAACCTATAAACCATAAACCCCAAATCAAAAACCCTAAACCCTAAATACTAAACCATAACCCACAAATACTAAACCCTAAACCCTAAACCCTAAACAATAAACTATAATCCCAAAACCTTAAACGCTAAACCATAAACCCAAAACCCTAAACCATAAAATCTAAACGCTAAACCCTAAACCCTAAACACTAAAACATAAAACCTAAACCCTATACCCTAAACCCAAAACCATAAACCCTAAACCATAAACCATATACCCTAAACCCTAAACCATAAACCCTAAACCCTAAACCCTAAACCCAAACCATTAAGCTTTAATCCTAAACCTTAAACCCTCAACCATAAACCCTAAACACTAAATCATTAACCATAAACCCAAAAACCTAAACCATAAACCCTAAACCGAAAACCCTAAACCATAAACCCTAAACCATAAACCTTAACCCCTGACCTATAAAACCTAAACCGCAAACCCGAAACCCAAAACCCTAAATCCGAAACCCTAACCCACAAAAACTAAACCCTAAACCATAAACGCTATATCCCAAAACCTTAAACCCTAAACCATAAACACAAAACCCTAAACCATAAAACCTAAATGCTAAACCCTAAACCATAAACCCTAAACCCTAAAACATCAAACCTAAACCCTATACCCTAAACCCAAAACCATAAACCCTAAACCATAAACCATATACCCTAAACCCTAAACCATAAACCCTAAACACAAAACCCAAAATCCTAACCCTTAAACCATAAACTATAAACCATAAACCCTAAACCATAAACCTTAACCCCAAACCCATAAACACTAAACCCCAAACCATAATCCGAAAACCCTAAATCCGAAACCCTAACCCATAAAAACTAAACCCTAAATTGTAAACCCTGAACCCCAAACCCTAAACCATAAAGCAAAACCATAAACTCTAAACCATAAATCTTAAACCCTAAACCCTAATCTCTAAACCATAAACCATAAACCCTAGATCTTAAAACCTAAACCATAAACCCAAAACCCAAAACCTAAACCATAGAACCTAAACCATAAACCCAAAACACTAAACATTAAACCCTAAACCCTAAACCCTAACCCTAAACCCTAAACCCTAAATCATAAACCCTAAACCCTAAATACTAAACCATAACCCACAAATACTAAACCCTAAACCCTAAACCATAAACCCTAAACCATAAACTCTAATCCCAAAACCTTAAACCCTAAACCATAAACCCAAAACCCTAAACCATTAAACCTAAATGCCAAAACCTAAACCCTAAACCCTAAAACATAAAACCTAAACCCTCTACCCTAAACCCAAAACCATAAACCCTAAACCATAAACCATATACCCTAAACCCTAAACCATAAACCTTAAACACAAAACCCAAAATCCTAAACCTTAAACCATAAGCTATAAACCCTAAACCCTAAACCATAAACCTTAACCCCTAACCCATAAACCCTAAACCCCAAACCCTAAACCCAAAACCCAAAATCTAAAACCCTAACCCACAAACACTAAGCCCTAAACTATAAACCCTGAACCCCAAACCCTAAACCCTAAAGCAAAACCATAAACTCTAAACCCTAAACCTTAAACCATAAACCCTAAACCCTAAACCATAAACCATAAACCCTAAACCCTAGACCTTAAAAACTAAACCTTAAACCTTAAACCCTAAACCCAAAACCCAAAACCCTAAACCATAGAACCTAAACCATAAACCCAGAACGCTAAACATTAAACCCTAAAACTTAATCCATAAACCCTAAACCCTAAACCATAAACCCTAAATCCAAAAACCTAAACCCTAAACCTTAAACCATAAACCATAAACAATAAATCCTACACGATAAAACCCAAACCCTAAACCCTTAACCACAAACCCTAAACCATGAACCATAAACCCTAAACGCTAAACCCAAAACCCCAAACACTAAACCATAAACACAACATCACAAGAGCCAAACCCTAAAACACAAACGCTAAACCCAAAACCCTAAACACTAAACCCTAAATTGTTAACCATAAACCCTAAACCCTACACCCAAAACCATAAACCATAAAACCTAAACACTAAACCCTAAACCCTAAATCCTAAACCCTAAACCATAAACCCTAAACCCTATAGCCCAAACCATTAACCTTTAATCCTAAACCTTAAAACCTCAACCCTAAAGCACAATCCCTAAAATCAAAACCCTAATGCCAACCCTAAACACTAAACCCTAAACACTAAACTCTAAACCATAAGCCCAAAACCATAAACCCTAAACACTAAATCATTAACCATAAACCCAAAAACCTAAACCATAAACCATAAACCCAAAACCCTAAACCCTAAACCTTAAACCATAAACCTTAACCCCTGACCTATAAACCCTAATCCGCAAACCCGAAACCCAAAACCCTAAATCTGAAACCCTAACCCACAAACACTAAACCCTAAACCATAAACCCTAAACCTCAAGCCTTAAACCCTAAAACCTAAACCATAAACTCTAAACCCTAAACCTTAAATCCTAAACCCTAATCCCTAAACCATAGACCATAAACCATAAACCCTAAACCCTAGACCTTAAAACCTAAACCCTAAACCATAAACCGTAAACCCTAAACCCTAAACCATTGAACCTAAACCAAAAACCCAAAACATGAAACACTAAACCCTAAAACTTAAACAATAAACCCTATACCCTAAATACTAAAACCCTAAAACATAAATCATAACCCATAAACCATAATAAATAAACACAAAACCCTAAACCATAAAACCTAAACCCTAAACCTTAACCTCAAACCCTAAACCATGAACCCTAAACCCTAAATGCTAAACCCAAAACCCAAAACCCCAAACACTAAACCATAAACACATCCCACAAGCACAAAACCCTAAAACACAAACCCTAAACCTTAAACCATAAGCCCTAAACCCTAAACCATAAACACTAAGGCCAAAACCTAAAACCCTAAACCCTAAACCCCAAACCATAAGCCATAAACCATAAACCCTAACCCTGAACCATAAAACATAAACCCAAAACCCTAAATCCTAAATCCTTAAACCCTAAACCCTAAAACCTAATCCTTAAACCCTAACCCATAAACCCTAAACCCCAAACCCTAAACCCTAAACACTAAATCCTAAACCATAACCCACAAACACTAAACCCTAAACTATAAACCCTAAACCATAAACCCTAAACCATAAACTCTAAACCCTAAACCATAAACCCTAAACCATAATCAATAAGCCATAAACCATAACCCATAAAACCATAAAACCTAATCCCTAAACCCTAAACCCAAAACCCAAAACCCTAAACACAAAACCCTAAACTCTAAACCTGCATAAACCATAAACCATAAATCCTAAACCATAAACCGTAAACCCAAAACCCAAAATCCTAATCCTTAAACCATAAACTATAAACCCTAAATCCTAAATGATAAAACAAAAACCCTAAACTATGAACCATAAAACCCTAAAAGCTAAACCCAAAGCCCAAAAACCCAAATTCTAAACCCTAAACACAACCCCACAAACACAAAACCATAAAACACAAATTCTAAACCCTAAACCCTAATCCACAAACCTTAAACCATAACCCTAAGGGCTAAACCATAAACCCTGAACCATAAACACTAAACCCTAAACCGTAAACTATAAAATCTAACCCTAAAGCATAAAACATAAACTCAAACCCTAAACCCTAAACCCTAAACCCTAAATGATAAATCCTAAATCATAAACCCTAAAACATAAACCCTAATCCTTAAACCCTAACCCATGAACACTAAACCTCAAACCCTAAAGCATAAACCTTAAATCCTAAACCATAACCCACAAACATTAAACCGTGATCCCTAAACCCTAAACCATAAACCCTAAACCATAAAATCTAAACCCTAAACCCTAATCATTAAACCCTAACCTATAAACCCTAAACCCCAAACCATAAACCATAAACCCTAAACCATAAATACTAAACCATAACCCACAAATACCAAACCCTAAACCCTAAACCCTAAACCATAAACTATAATCCCAAAACCTTAAACCCTAAACCATAAACCCAAAACCCTAAACCATAAAACCTAAACGCTAAACCCTAAACCATAAACCCTAAAACATAAAACCTAAACCCTATACCCTAAACCCAAAACCATAACCACTAAACCCTAAACTGTAAACCCTGAACCCTAAACCCTAAACCCTAAAGCAAAACCATAAACTCTAAACCCTAAACCTTAAACCCTATACCCTAATCCCTAAACCATAAACCATAAACCCTAAACCCTAGACCTTAAAACCTAAACCCTAAACCATAAACCCTAAACCCAAAACCCTGAACCCTAAACCATAAAACCTAAACCATAAACACAAAACACTAAACATTAAACCCTAAAACTTAAACTATAAACCCTAAACCCTAAACCATAAACCCTAAATCCAAAACCCTAAACCCTAAACCTTAAACCATAAACCATAAACACTAAACCCTGCACCATAAAACCCAAACCCTAAACCCTTAACCATAAACCCTAAACGATAAACAATAAACCATAAATGCTAAACCCAAAAACCAAAACCCCAAACACTAAACCATAAACACAACCTCACAAGAGCCAAACCCTAAAACACAAACCCTAAAGCCTAAAGCCTAAACTCTAAACCCTAAACACTAAACCCTAAACCGTTAACCATAGACTATAAACCCTAAACCCAAAACCCAAAACCATAAACCATAAAACCTAAACCCTAAACCTAAACCATAAATCCTAAACCCTAAACCATAAACCCTAAACCCTAAAGCCCAAACCATTAACCTTTAATCCTAAACCTTAAACCCTCAACCCTAAAGCACAATCCCTAAAATCAAAACCCTAAAGTCAACCCTAAACAACTAAACCCTAAATACTAAATCATTAACCATAAACCCAAAAACCTAAACCCTAAACCCTAAATGAAAACCCTAAACCCTAAACCATAAACCTTAACCCCTGACCTATAAACCCTAAACCGAAAAACCGAAACCCAAAACCCTAAATCCGAAACCCTAACCCACAAACACTAAACCCTAAACCATAAACGCTTAACCCCAAACCCTAAACCCTAAAACCTAAACCATAAACTCTAAACCCTAAACCTTAAATCCTAAAACCTAATCCCTAAACCATAAACCATAAACACTAAACCCTATACCTTAAAACCTAAACCCTAAACCATAAACCCTAAACCCTAAACCCTAAACCATAGAACCTAAGCAATAAACCCAAAACACTAAACACTAAACCCTAAAACTTAAACAATAAACCCTAAACCCTAAACACTAAAACCCTAAAACTTAAATCATAACCCATAAACCATAAATAATAAACACAAAACCCTAAACCATAAAATCTAAACCCTAAACCTTAACCTCAAACCCTAAACCATGAACCATAGACCCTAAATGCTAAACCCAAAACCCAAAACCCCAAACACTAAACCATAAACACAACCCCACAAGCACAAAACCCTAAAACACAAATCCTAAAACCTAAACCATAAACCCTAAACCCTAAACCATAAACACTAAGGCCAAAACCCAAAACCCTAAACCCTAAACCCCAAACCCTAAGCCATAAACCATAAACCTTAACCCTGAACCATAAAACATAAACCCAAAAGACTAAACCCTAAATCTTGAACCCTGAATCATAAACCCTAAACCATAAACCATAAAACCTAAAACCTAAACCATAAAACATAAACCCCAAACCCTAAACCCAAAACCCTAAACCCTAAATTCTTAAACCCTAAACCCTAAAACCTAATCCTTACACCCTAACCCATAAACCCTAACCCCCAAACCCTAAACCCTAAATGCTAAATCCTAAACCATAACCCACAAACACTAAACCCTAAACCATAAACCCTAAACCATAAACTCTAAACCCTAAACCGTAAACCCTAAACCATAATCCATAAACCATAAACCATAACCCATAAAACCATAAAACCTAAACCCTAAACCCTAAACCCGAAACCCAAAACCCTAAACACAAAACCCTAAACTCTAAACCTGCATAAACCATAGACCATAAACCCAAAACCATAAACCGTAAACCCAACACCCAAAATCCTAAACATTAAACCATAAACTATAAACCCTAAACCCTAAATGATAAACCAAAAACCCTAAACTATGAACCATAAACCCTAAAAGCTAAACCCAAAGCCCAAAAACCCAAATTCTAAACCTTAAACACAACCCACCAAACACAAAACCATAAAACTCAAATCCTAAACCCTAAACCCTAATCCACAAACCTTAAACAATAAACCCTAAGGGCTAAACCATAAACCCTGAACCATAAACCCTAAACCCTAAACCGTAAACTATAAACCCTAACCCTAAAGCATAAAACATAAACTCAAACCCTAAACCCTAAACCCTAAACCCTAAATGATAAATCCTAAATCATAAACCCTAAAACATAAACCCCAATCCTTAAACCCTAACCCATGAACACTAAACCTCAAACCCTAAACCATAAACCCTAAATCCTAAACCATAACCCACAAATATTAAACCGTGATCCCTAAACCCTAAACCATAAAATCTAAACCCTAAACCCTAATCCTTAAACCCTAACATATAAACCCTAAACCCCAAATCATAAACCCTAAACCCTAACTACTAAACCATAACCCACAAATATTAAACCCTAAACCCTAAACCCTAAACCCTAAACCATAAACCCTAAACCATAAACACTAATCCCAAAACCTTAAACCCTAAACCATAAAACCAAAACCCTAAACCATAAAACCTAAATGCTAAACCCTAAACCCTAAACCCTAAAACATAAAACCTAAACCCTATACCCTAAACCCAAAACCATAAACCATAAACCATATACACAAAACCCTAAACGATAAACCCTAAACACAAACCCCAAAATCCTAAACCTTAAACCATAAACCCTAAACCATAAACCGTAAACCCTAAATCCAATACCCTAAACCCTAAACCTTAAACTATAAACTATAAACACTAAACCCTACACCATAAAACCCAAACACTAAACCCTTAACCACAAACCCTAAACCATAAACCATAAACCCTAAACGCTAAACCCAAAACCCAAAACCCCAAACACTAAACCATAAACACAACCTCACAAGAGCCAAACCCTAAAACACAAACCCTAAACCCTAAACCCTAAACCGTAAACCCCAAACCCTAAGCTATAATCTATAAACCCTAACCCTAAACCATAAAACCTAAACCCAAAACACTAAACACAAAACCCTGAACCCTAAATCATAAACCCTAAACCATAAACCCTAAACTCTAATACATAAACCATAAAATATAAACCCCAAACCCTAAACCTTAAACCCTAAACCCTAAATCCTAAATCCTTAAACCTTAAACCCTCAACCCTAATTCTTAAACCCTAACCCATAAACCCTAAACCCAAACCGTAAACTCTAAACCATAAACCCTAAACCATAAACTCTAAACCTTAAACCATAAACCCTAAACCCTAAACCCTAAAGCCCAAAACACTAAACCCTAATCCTTAAACCATAAACCCAAAACCCAAAACCAAAAACCCAAAACTGAAAATCATAAACCCTAAACCCTAAACCATAAACCATAAAACCTAAAACCTAAACCCAAAACCCAAAACCCAAAACCCTAAACCATAAACCCTAAATCCTAAACCATAAACCCTAAATCCCAACATCTAAACCAAAAACTCTAACCCCTAAACACTAATCTCTAATCCATAAACCCTAAACGCTAAACCATAAACCCCTAAACCCTAAACCATAAACACTAAACCATAAACCATAAACCATAAAACCTAAACCCTAAACCATAAACCCTAAACCCTAAAGCGTAAACCCAAAACACTAAACCATAAACCATACACCCTAAACCCGAAACCCAAAACCATAAACCCTAAACCATTAACCATAAAACCTAAACCCTAAACGATAAACCACAAACCCTAAACGCTAAACCCTAAACCAAAAACACTAATCCCTAATCCATAAACCCTAAACGCTAAACCATAAATCCTAAACCATAAACCCTAAACCCAAAACCCTAAACCATAAACCCTAAACCTTAAACCATAAACCATAAACCATAAACCCTAAACCCTAAAATCTAAACCATAAACCATAAACCCCTAACACTAAACCATAAACTCTAAACCATAAACCCTAAACCCTAAAACGTAAACTATAAAACCTAACCCTAAACCATAAAACCTAAACTCAAATCCCTAAACCTAAACCCTGAACTCTAAATCATAAATCCTAAGCCATAAACCCTAAAACCTAAACCGTAATCCTTAAACCCTAACCACTAAACACTAAACCCCAAACCATAAACCCTAAACCTTAAATCCTAAATCATAACCCACAAACATTAAACCCTGATCCCTAAACCCTAAACCATAAACCATCATCTCTAAACCCTAAACCCTAAACCCTAAACTCAAAACCCTAAACCATAAACCCTGAACGCTAAATCATAAATCCTAAACCATAAACCCTAAAACCTAAACCATAATCCTTAAACCGTAACACACAAACCCTAAACCCAAATCCTAAACCCTAAACATTAAACTCTAAACCCCAAACCCTAAACCCTAAACCATAAACCTTTAACCATATACCCTAAAACCCTAATCCCTAAACCCCATTCCCAAAACTCCAAATCCTAAACCATAAACCCTAAACCCTAAACCAACAACCATAAACCCTAAAACCTAAACCCAAAACCAAAAACCCTAAACCCAAAATGCAAAACCCTAAACCCTAAATCCTAAACCATAAACCATAAACCCCAGACCCTAAACCCTAAACCCTAAACCATAACCCACAAACACTAAACCCTAATCCATAAACCATAAACCCTATCACTAAAACCATAATCCTTAAACCCTAAAGCATAAACCGTTATCCATAAACCATAAAATCTAAACCCTAAACCCTAAACCCAAAAACCCTAAACTCTAAACCCTAAACCCTAAACCCTAAACCCTAAATCGTTAACCATAAACCCTAAACCCTAAACCCAAAATCCAAAACTATAAACCATAAAACCTAAATGCTAAATCCTAAACCCTAAATCCTAAACCCGAAACCATAAAGCCTAAACCCTAAAGCCCAAACCATTAACCTTTAATCCTAAACCTTAAACCCTCAACCCTAAAGCACAATCCCTAAACTCAAAACCCTAATGCCAACCATAAACACTAAACTCTAAACCATAAGCCCAAAACCATAAACCCTAAACACTAAATCATTAACCATAACCCCAAAAACCTAAACCCTAAACCCTACCTAACCCATCAACACTAAACCATAAACCATAAACCCTAAACCCCAAACCCTAAACCCTAAAACCGAAACCATAAACTCTAAACCCTAAACTTTAAATCCTAAACCCTAATCCCTAAACCATAAACCATAAACCATAAACCCTAAACCCTAGACCTTAAAACTTAAACCCTAAACCATAAACCCTAAACCCAAAATCCTAAACCCTAAACCATAGAACCTAAACCATAAACCCAAAACACTAAACACTAAACCATAAAACATAAACAATAAACCCTAAACCCTAAACACTAAAACCGTAAAACTTAAATCATAACCCATAAACCAAAAACCATAAACACAAAACCCTAACCCATAAAACCTAAACCCTAAACCTTAACCTCAAACCCTAAACCTTAACCTCAAACCCTAAACCATGAACCTCAAACCCTAAACCCAAAACCCTAAACACAAAACCCTAAACTCTAAACCTACATAAACCATAAACCATAAACCTTAAACCCAAAACCCAAAATCCTAAACCTTAAACCATAAACTATAAACCCTAAACCCTAAATGATAAACTAAAAACCCTAAACTATGAACCATAAACCCTAAAAGCTAAACCCAAAGCCCAAAAACCCAAATTCTAAACCCTAAACATAACCCCACAAACACAAAACCATAAAACACAAATCCAAAACCCTAAACCCTAATCCACAAACCTTAAACCATAAACCCTAAGGGCTAAACCATAAACCCTGAACCATAAACCCTAAACCCTAAACCGTAAACTATAAACCCTAACCCTAAAGCATAAAAGATAAACTCAGACCCTAAACCCTAAATGATAAATCCTAAATCATAAACCCTAAAACATAAACCCTAATCCTTAAACCCTAACCGATGAACACTAAACCTCAAGCCCTAAACCATAAACCCTAAATCCTAAACCATAACCCACAAACATTAAACTGTGATCCCTAAACACTAAACCATAAAATCTAAACCCTAAACCCTAATCCTTAAACCCTAATATATAAACCCTAAACCCCAAATCTTAAACCTTAAACCCTAAATACTAAACCATAACCCACAAATATTAAACCCTAAACCCTAAACCCTAAACCATAAACCCTAAACCATAAACTCTAATCCCAAAACCTTAAAACCTAAACTATAAACCCAAAACCCTAAACCATAAAACCTAAACGCTAAACCCTAAACCCTAAATCATAAAACATAAAACCTAAACCCAAAACCATAAACCCTAAACCGTAAACCATATACACTAAACCCTAAACCATAAACCCTAAACACAAAACCCAAAATCCTAAACCTTAAACCATAAACCCTAAACCCTAAACAATAAAACCTAAATCCAAAACTCTAAACCCTAAACCTTAAACCATAAACAATAAACACTAAACCCTACACCATAAAACCCAAATCCTAAACCCTTAACCACAAACCCTAAACCATGAACCATAAACCCTAAACGCTAAACCCAAAACCTAAAACCCCAAACACTAAACCATAAACACAACCTCACAAGAGCCAAACCCTTCCTACTCTAGATGCTTCTTTTGGCCTTGATTGGTTGACAATTGTGGGCTTGCTTCCTTGAGGTTGGTTGGTCCTTGAAGAGAAGTGAATAAAGTTGAGGTCTAGATGCTAATGTTAGTGCTACCATTAGCCACACTAACGCTACAAGTGTGACGTTAGTGCTGAAGTTATTGTGGCTAACATTACACTTGCTACCCAGTTGGTATTTTTGGGGCTTAAAAGATACCTCTTGTTTTTAGCTCCAATTTCATGCCCACTATAGACTATTATATATCTGTGGAAAGCTCTGAATGTCAGATTTCTAATGCAACTGGAATCACCTCAATTGGACCTCTGTAACTCAAGTTATGCTCCTTTGAAGTGGACAAGGTTGCTGGCATAGTCGCTAGCGCCACTGGAAAAAGTGAGTCACAATAACGTTAGCGATCAGGGGCTTAATATTGCCAAGTTCTGGAGCTCAAACTTAATGTCCACCCCATACTAGTATATATTGCTGGAAAGCCCTGGATGTCTACTCTCTGACTCCTTTGGAAGCGCATCGTTTAGAGCTCTACAACTCGAGTTACATTTCTTGGAAGGTGAAGAGGTCAGCTGGCCTTACTACAGGTTGATACCATGTTCATCTTTGCACTTTTGGGGCCGGTTTTCGCCTTCAAATTTAGTGTCCACCATGTAGTGCCATATATGCTTGGAAAGCTCTGGAATCCTACTTTCCAATGCCACTGAAATCACCTCATTTAGAGTTTTATGGCTCAAGTTATTCTTGTTTGAAGAAGGCATGGTCAGGCTGCCAGGTGAGATTTTTGTCCACGTTAGTGTCCACGTTAGTGTAACTAACGTGGCCATTAACGTGGGTCTTCCTTTGCTTCGCAAATGTTAGTGGCGATTACCTTTTCCACTAACGTCGGCATTTCCCTTTCCTTCCACGTTAGTTCCCACGTTAATGTAACTAACGTGGAAGCTAACGTAGATGTTCTAGCATTCACAAACGTTAGTGGCGATCACCTTTTTCACTAACGTTGGCGTTTCCCTTTCCTTCCACGTTAGTTCCCACGTTAATGTAACTAACGTGGAGACTAACTTGGGTCTTCTTGCCCTTCGCTAATGTTAGTGGTGTTTACTTTTACCACTAACGTTCCATGCTCTCCTTCTTCAAAGTTAATGCCATTAACTTTCTTACTAATGTTGAGGCTTCTCTTTTCTTCCACGTTAATGGCCACATTAGTGGTACTAACGTAGCCACTAATGTAGCTCTTCTCTACTTCTTGTTACCTGAAATTAATCAAACAAGGTGCATCAAAGTCTTGGTCTTAATCATGGGATCATGCATCATCCAATTTATCATTCAATTCATGCATAATTCTCATGAAATAATTCAAAATTCACAATGTTTGCTTGAATCATGGTATGATTGCATTTTCAACCAAATACTTGCTTATTTCCTAAGAAAATGGATGAAACCAACCTAAAGCACACAAAAAATGGCTAGTAAAACTAGCTAAGATGCCCTGGCATCACAACACCAAACTTAAATCTTGCTTGTCCCCAAGCAAGAAAAAAACTATGCACAAAGAATTCTCTTAATTGGAATGTATTGAAGAATTTCTTATGATGCCTTAGTGGGTGAAGTGAATAAGTGACAGTGGGGTGAACTCTAATTTGTATGCTTATGCAAGGATTCCAGTGCTCATTAGTCCTCACATTTTAGAAGACTTAGATCTTAGGACGTCCATTCAAATAATATTATGGAATCCTCTTTATAGATTGTCACCTTGAAGCAGCACTTATTTTCTTGCATTTTCTTTCTTTTTGGAATTTGGCCTCGACTCTAGGTGTCATGTATCAAAGCGGCTTTTTAAGCTTTCAATCAATACTCCCAAACCAGTTGGTTTAAGGTATTAGGTGTTAAAACACCCCTCAGGATTTACTTTTTCAAGCCTCTCTCTTTGATACAAATCCACCACAAGCATTTAACTAGGACAATAACTCTTTGAGTTCTTGTTTCTTTCTTTTTCTTCCTAGTAATTGATGCTCAGAGCCTTGGGCTTGTACTTTGTTTTTCTTTTTCTTTTGTTTTCTTTTGTTACTGCTTCTTGGATCAATAGATGTTTGAGAAATTCCATAATACTTCTCTAAACTTCATTTCTTGTCTATGAGCTCCTATGCAAGTTTTTACAAACATGCAACCTCAATACACAATCATACAATCAGAATCTCCACTCCTCTTAATCTTTTGCTTGCCCCAAGATTTATAAAATTCTTCAATATTTTTCTTTCAAAAGAATGATTTCTTTGTTGCATTGGTGGACGAAATTGTGATACAAGAGTTCCAGGCACTGGTAGAGAAGCTCACAATTCCGTTCAACTTAACCAGCAAGTGTACTGGGTCATCCAAGTAATACCTTATGTGAGTAAGGGTCGATACCACAGAGATTGTTGGTATGAAGCAAGCTATGGTCACCTTGTAAATCTCAGTTAAGCAGATTAAATGGTTATGGGTTTCGAAAATTAATAATAAATAGAAAATAAAAAGGGATAGAAATACTTATGTAAATCAATAGTGGGAATTTCAGATAGGCTTATGGAGATGCTGTGCTCCTCTCGAATCTCTATTTTTTTATTACATTCATCCAATCCTTCCTACTCCTTTCCATGGCAAGCTGTATGTAGGGCATCACCACCATCAATGGCTACTTTTAATCCTCTCGGGAAAATGGTCCATGCTCTGTCATAGCACGGCTAATCATCTGTCGGTTCTCAATCAAGTTGGAGTAGAATCCATTGATTCTTTTGCGTTTGTCATCACACCCAGCCTTCAGGAGTTTGAAGCTCGTCACAGTCATTCAATACCGAAATCCTACTCGGAATACCACAGACAAGGTTAGACTTTCCGGATTCCCAGGATCCTACTCGGAATACCACAGACAAGGTTAGACTTTTTGGATCCTCATGAATGCTGCCATCTATCTAGCTTATACCACGAATATTCTGTTGGGGAATCTAAGAGATATGCGCCCGGTCTAGAGTAGAACGGAAGTGGTTGTCAGTCATGCACGTTCATAAGTGAGAATGATGATGAGTGTCACGGATCATCACATTCATCAAAGTGTTGTGCAACGTATGTCTTGGAATAAGAATAAAAGAGAATTGAATAGAAAGTAATAGTAATTGTATTGAAACTTGAGGTACAGTAGAGCTCCACACCCTTAATCTATGGCGTGTAGAAACTCCACCGTTGAAAATGCATAAGTGAAAGGTTCAGGCATGGCCGAATGGCCAGCCCCCTAAAACGTGCTCAATGGCCTCCTAAGATGAAGAATAAAACAAAACTGAGACCAAAGATGAAACGTGGTCAAAAGACGA
>NC_029776.3:34975153-34975323 GCF_000817695.3 Arachis duranensis | reverse complement strand
GCTGGAAAGCTCTGGATGTCTACTTTCCAACGCCGTTGAGAGCGCGCCATTTGGAGTTCTGTAGCTCCAGAAAATATATTTCGAGTGCAGGGAGGTCAGATTCCAACAGCATCAGCAGTCCTTTTGTCAGCCTTTTTCAGAGTTTTGCTCAAGTCCCTCAATTTCAGCCT
>NC_029776.3:34974609-34974999 GCF_000817695.3 Arachis duranensis | reverse complement strand
AAAGTAGCTAGATCCTACTAGAAACTACCTAAAAACAATGCCAAAAAGCGTATAAATTATCCGCTCATCACAACACCAAGCTTAAATTGTTGCTTGTCCCCAAGCAACTGAAAATAAAATAGGATAAAAAGAAGAGAATATACTATAAATTTTAAAATATCAATGAATATTAATTCTAATTAGATGAGCGGGACTTGTAGCTTTTTGCCTCTGAACAGTTTTGGCATCTCACTTTTTCCTTTGAAGTTTAGAATGATTGACATCTATAGGAAATTAGAATTTTAGATAGTGTTATTGATTCTCCTAGTTCAATATGTTGATTCTTGAACACAGTTACTTTATGAGTCTTGGCCGTGACCCTAAGCATCTTGTTTTCCAGTATTACCACCG
>NC_029776.3:34974191-34974526 GCF_000817695.3 Arachis duranensis | reverse complement strand
CTTGATTTAGCCGCTTAGGCCTGGATTTGATTTCCTTGGGCCCTCCTATCCATTGATGCTCAAAGCCTTGGATCCTTTTTTTACCCTTGCCTTTTGGTTTTAAGGGCTATTGGCTTTTTCTGCTTGCTTTTTTTTCTTTCTATTTTTTTTGCCATTTTTTTCTTTTTTTTTCGCAAGCTTTTTGCTTTTTCACTGCTTTTTCTTGCTTCAAGAATCAATTTTATAATTTTTCAGATCATCAATAACATCTCTCTTTGTTCATCATTCTTTCAAGAGCCAACAATTTTAGCATTCATAAACAACAAGATAAAAAATATGCACTGTTTAAGCATTCA
>NC_029776.3:34973332-34973822 GCF_000817695.3 Arachis duranensis | reverse complement strand
TTGCTCCCAATAGTTGTTGGGAGGAAAGTGCATCCCTTGAGGCATCTCAAGGATTTCTTGATGATGAGCTTCCTCATGCATTTCTTGAGAGCCGTGAGGGGTCTCTCTTGCTTGCTCCATCCTTTTCTTGGTGATGGGCTTATCCTCTTCAATGGAGATGTCTCCTTCTATGATAACTCCAGCTGAGTAACATAGATGGCAAATAAGGTGAGGAAAAGCTAGCCTTGCCTTGGTGGAGGACTTGTCGGCTATTTTGTAGATTTCATTGGAGATGACCTCATGAACTTCTACTTCCTCTCCAATCATGATGCTATGAATCATGATGGCCCGATCCACAGTAACTTCAGATCGGTTGCTAGTAGGAATTATGGAGCGTTGAATGAACTCCAACCATCCTCTAGCCACAGGCTTGAGGTCCAGTCTTCTTAGTTGAACTGGCTTGCCTTTGGAGTCTCTTTTCCATTGAGCTCCTTCCACACATATGTCCATT
>NC_029776.3:34971565-34973241 GCF_000817695.3 Arachis duranensis | reverse complement strand
TGGGCAAGTGGAATGCCAACCTCACATTTTCCGGGCTAAAGTCTAAGTATTTCCCCCGAACCATTGTGAGATAATTCTTTGGACTCGGGTTCATACTTTGATCATGGTTCCTAGTGATCCATGCATTGGCATAGAATTCTTGAACCATTAAGATTCTGACTTGTTGCATGGGGTTGGTTAAGACTTCCCAACCTCTTCTTCGGATCTCTGGATACTCATTTTTTTTAGCTTGAAAGGGACCTCAGGGATCACCTTCTTCTTTTCCACAACATCATAGAAGTTGTCTTAATGGCTTTTGGAGATGAATCTTTCCATCTCCCATGACTCGGAGGTGGAAGCTTTTGTCTTCCCTTTTTCTTTTCTAGAGGATTCTCCGGCCTTAGGTGCCATTGATGGTAATGGAAAACAAAAAAGATTATGCTTTGACCACACTAAACATAAAATATTGCTCGTCCTTGAGCAATAGAAGAAAGAAGAGAAGAAAAAGAAGAAGAGAAAATGGTAGAGAGGGAAAGATGTAGGTTCGGCCAAGGTGAAGAAGAAGGGGTTGTGTTGTGTGAAAATGAAGTAGAATGGAAGGGTATATATAAGGAGAGGGGGGAGTGTATGTTCGGCCATTTAGGGTGGGAATGGGTGGGAGAATGGTTTTGAATTTTTGAAGGTAGGTGGGGTTTATGGGGAAGAGTGGATGGATGTGAGTGGTGAAGGGGGTGATTAGGAAGAGGGATTGAGGTGATTGGTGAAGAGTGTTAGGAAGTGTGACATGGGGAAAAGTAAAATAGGATTAGGAGGTAAGGTGGGAATATAGTAGGTGGGGATCCTGTGGGGTCCACAGATCCTGAGGTGATCCTGTGGGGTCCACAGATCCTGAGGTGTCAAGGAATTCCATCCCTGCACCAAATAGGCATGTAAAATGCCTTTGCACACCATTCTAGCGTTTAAACGCCGAGTGGTGCACATTCTGGGCATTCAACGCCCACATGTAACATGTTTCTGGCGTTGAACGCCAGTTTCATGCTTGTTACTGGCGTTCAGCGCCAGCTTTTCCTCTTAGGCACATTCCTGGTGTTCAGCGCCAGAATGTTGCTTGTTTCTGGCATTCAGCGCCAGGTTGATGCTCTGTTCTGGCGTTGAACGCCAGCCAGATGCTCCTTACTGGCGTTGAACGCCAGCCTGTGCTTCCTCCAGGGTGTGATTTTTCTTCTACTGTTTTTGATTCTGTTTTTAATTTTTCTATTTTTTTCGTGACTCCACATGATCATGTACCTAATAAAACACAAAATAACAATAAAATAAAATAAAATAAAAATTAGATAAATAAAATAGGGTTGCCTCCCAATAAGCGCTTCTTTAATGTCAATAGCTTGACAGTGGCTCTCATTGAGCCACAAAGGTGATCAGGTCAATGTTGTATAGTCCCAACACCAAACTTAGAGTTTGGATATGGGGTCTTAACACCAAACTTAGAGTTTGGTTATGGCCTCACAACACCAAACTTAGAGTTTGACTGTGGGGGTTCTTCTTGACTCTGAACTGAGAGAAGTTCCTCATGCTTACTCTCTTTTGTCACAGAGGGATGGCCATGTGCCTTAAACACAAGGTAGTCCCCATTCAATTGAAGGACTAATTCACCTCTGGTGACATCTATCACAGCTCCTGCTGTGGCTAGGAAAGGC
>NC_029776.3:34970611-34971356 GCF_000817695.3 Arachis duranensis | reverse complement strand
CCCCAACTTCTCCATTACAGAGAGTGGCATAAGATTTATCCCTGACCCTAGATCACATAGAGCCTTATCAAAGGTCATGGTGCCTATGGTACAAGGTATTAAGAACTTGCCAGGATCTTGTTTCTTTTGAGGTAGAGTTTTCTGAATCCAAGTATCTAGTTCACTAATGAGCAAGGGAGGTTCACTTTCCCAAGTCTCATTACCAAACAACTTGGCATTCAGCTTCATGATAGCTCCTAAATATTTTGCAACTTGCACTCCAGTCACATCTTCATCCTCTTCAGAGGAAGAATAGTCTTCAGAGCTCATGAATGGCAGAAGGAGATTTAATGGAATCTCTATGGTCTCTAGATAAGCCTCAGATTCCTCAGGATCCTTAATAGGACTCTCCTTCTTGCTTGAGGAACATCCCAGGAGGTCTTTCTCCTTGAAGGACGTCCCAGGAGGTCTTCCTCACTAGGATTTTCGTCCTCCTCCTCCCTTGTGCATTCGGCCACATTGATCACATGAATGGCCTTGCACTCTCCCTTTGGATTCTCTTCTGTATTGCTTGGGAGAATACTGGGAGGAGCTTCAATGACTTTCTTACTCAGCTGGCCCACTTGTGCCTCCACAATCACACTTTTGCAACCCCGCACAACTAACCAGCAAGTGCACTGAGTCGTCCAAGTAATACCTTACGTGAGTAAGGGTCGATCCCACGGAGATTGTCGGCTTGAAGCAAGCTATGGTTATCTTGTAAATC
>NC_029776.3:34969365-34970118 GCF_000817695.3 Arachis duranensis | reverse complement strand
TCTAAGGTAGAACGGAGGTGGTTGTCAGGCACACGTTCATAGTTGAGAATGATGATGATTGTCACGGATCATCACATTCATCCGGGTTAAGAACAAGTGATATCTTAGAACGGAAGCAAGCATGATTGAATAAGAAACAGTAGTAATTGCATTAATCCATCAAGACACAGCAGAGCTCCTCACCCCCAACCATGGGGTTTAGAGACTCATGCCGTGGAAGGTACACAAAGAAACGTGTAAAGTGTCATGAGGTACAGATACATTGTCAAAAGATCCTATTAATAGTGAACTAGTAACCTAGGGTATACAGAAATGAGTAAATGACATAAAAGTCCACTTCTTGGTCCACTTAGTGTGTGCTTGGGCTGAGCATTGAAGCTTTCATGTGTAGAGACTTTTTCTGGAGTTAAACGCCAGCTTTCATGCCAGTTTGGGCGTTTAACTCCAAGTTTCATGCCAGTTCCAGCGTTAAACGCTGGAAATTTTGAGGCTGATTTGCCACGCCGGTTTGGGCCATCAAATCTCGGGCAAAGTATAGACTATTATACATTGCTGGAAAGCCCAGGATGTCCACTTTCCAAAGCCGTTGAGAGCGCGCCAATTGGGCTTCTGTAGCTCCAGAAAATCCACTTCGAGTGCAAGGAGGTTAGAATCCAACAGCATCTGCAGTCCTTTTCAGTCTCTGAATCAGATTTTTGCTCAAGACCCTCAATTTCAGCCAGAAAATAACTGAAATCACAGAAAAACACACAA
>NC_029776.3:34968503-34968786 GCF_000817695.3 Arachis duranensis | reverse complement strand
ATGATTGGCATCCATAGGAACTCAGAACTCAGATAGTGTTATTGATTCTCCTAGTTAAGTATGATGATTCTTGAACATAGCAACTTTCTGAGTCTTGGCTGTGGCCCAAAGCACTCTGTCTTCCAGTATTACCACCGGATACATACATGCCACAGACACATAATTGGGTGAACCTTTTCAGATTGTGACTCAGCTTTGCTAGAGTCCCAAATTAGAGGTGTCAAGGGTTCTTAAGCACAGTCTTTTTGCTTTGGATCATGACTTTAACCGCTCAGTCTCAAGT
>NC_029776.3:34967224-34967660 GCF_000817695.3 Arachis duranensis | reverse complement strand
GTTCTTCCTCCAGGGTGTGCTGTTTTTCTTCCTGTTTTTCTTTCTGTTTTTGCTTTTTCAATTGATTTTGTGACTTCTCATGATCATCAACCTACAGAAGACATAAAATAACAAATATTATATTGGGTTGCCTCCCAACAAGCGCTTCTTTAATGTTAGTAGCTTGACAGTGGGCTCTCATGGGGCCTCACAGATACTCATAGCCATGTTGGAACTTCCCAACACCAAACTTAGAGTTTGACTGTGGGGGCTCTGTTTGACTCTGTTTTGAGAGAAGCTCTTCATGCTTCCTTTCCATGATGACAGAGGGATATCCTTGGGCCTTAAACACCAAGGATTCTTCATTCACTTGAATGATCAACTCACCTCCATCAACATCAATCACAGCCTTTGATGTGGCTAGGAAGGGTCTGCCAAGGATGATGGATTCATCCAT
>NC_029776.3:34966888-34967182 GCF_000817695.3 Arachis duranensis | reverse complement strand
GATCTGAACTTGTCAATGGCATAAACCACTGCAAGTAACTCTTTTTCTGTGGTTGTGTAGTTCTTCTGTGCATCATTTAGAATACGGCTGCCATAATGAATGACGTGCAGAAGCTTCCCATGCCTTTGTCCCAATACTACACCAATGGCATGGTCACTGGCATTACACATTAGTTCAAATGGTAATGTCCAGTCTGGTGCAGAGATGACTGGTGCTGTGACCAGCTTAGCTTTCAGGGTCTCAAACGCCTGCAGACACTCCTTATCAAAGATAAATGGCGTGTCAGCAGCTAGT
>NC_029776.3:34966262-34966511 GCF_000817695.3 Arachis duranensis | reverse complement strand
ATCTGAGAAGATAGAGAGCATGCACCTCTGAAAGGTTGCAGGTGCATTGCACAGACCAAAAGGCATCCTCTTGTAGGCAAATACTCTAGAAGGGCAAGTGAATGCTGTTTTCTCTTGGTCCTGAGGATCTACTGCAATTTGGTTGTAGCCTGAATAGCCATCCAAAAAGCAGTAATAATCATGGCCAGCTAGTCTTTCTAGCATTTGGTCTATGAATGGTAAAGGAAAATGATCCTTTCTAGTGGCTGT
>NC_029776.3:34963174-34966064 GCF_000817695.3 Arachis duranensis | reverse complement strand
AATTTCTTTTATTTCCTTTAGTTCCTCCAGATCAGGCTGAACATCTTTAAAGATTTCATCTAGCTCTGATTCAAGACTTTCGGTCATATTGACCTCCTCCACCAAAGAGTCAATGATATCAGTGCTCATGCAGTCATTTGATGTGTCTGGATGCTGCATAGCTTTGACAACATTCAACTTGAACTCATCCTCATTGACTCTCAGGGTTAATTCCCCTTTTTGGACATCAATGAGGGTCCGTCCAGTTGCTAGGAAAGGTCTTCATAGAATGAGAATTGCACTCTTGTGCTCCTCCATTTCCAGCACTACAAAGTCAGTGGGAAAGGCAAATGGCCCAACCTTGACAATCATATCCTCAATTATGCCTGATGGGTATTTAATGGAGCCATCAGCAAGTTGGAGACATATCCAGGTTGGTTTGACTTCTTCAGTCAAGCCAAGCTTTCTGATAGTGGATGCAGGTATTAGGTTGATACTTGCCCCAAGATCACATAGAGCTTTCTTGGTACACATACCCTCTAATGTGCATGGTATCATAAAGCTTCCAAGATCTTTAAGCTTCTCTCGTAAGCTCTTTAATATGACTGCACTGCATTCTTCAGTGAGAAAAACTTTTTCAGTTTCTCTCCAATCCTTCTTATGACTTAAGATCTCTTTCATGAACTTAGCATAAGAAGGTATTTGCTCAAGTGCCTCTGCAAACGGAATCTTTATTTCAAGAGTCCTTAGATAGCCTGCAAAGCGAGCAAATTGCTTATCCTGTTCCGCTTGATGGAGTTTCTGAGGATAAGGCATCTTGGCAATATACTCTTCAACCTTAGTTGCTGCAGGTTTACTTCCTACAGAAGTGGTTGGAGAAACCTGCTTAAGGGGGTTGTTATCAGCACTTGCAAGTGTCTGACCCATTTGTGGCATTTGAACGCCAGGATTGGATGCTTTTTGGGTGTTTAACGCTAGATTGCAACCCTTTTCTGGCGTTTGAACGCCAGAACTGGGCAAGGAATGGGCGTTTAACACCAGCTTTCCTCCCCTTTCTGGCGTTTGAACGCCAAAAGTAATCCTCTCTAGGCTCTTACTGTCCTCAGAGGGATTTTGGACAGTGGTTTGGTTATCCTCTGTCAATTGTTCCTTATTTGGCTTTTTGCTACTTTGAGCAGTGTTATTCAAGGTCTTCCCACTCCTTAGTTGAACTGCTTGACATTCTTCTGTTATCTGTTTAGATATCTGCTGTTTTGCTTGGTTCAACTACAGTTCTATGTTCTTGTTAGCAGTTTTAGTTTCATGAAGCATCTCTTTAAATTCTGCTAACTGTTTTGTCATTCTTCAATTGTCTTCCTCATGTGTATAGATCCTCCAGCTGAGTGGTCTAAAGACATCTGAGCTTTTTCTGTAAGCCCATAGTAGAAGATGTCTAACTGTACCCACTCTGAAAACATTTCAGAGGGGCATTTTCTTAGCATACTTCTATACCTCTCCCAGGCATTATAAAGGGGTTCATTATCCTCTTGTTTAAAGCCTTGGATGTCCAGCCTTAGTTGTGTCATCCTCTTTGGAGGGTAAAAGTGATTCAGGAATTTGTCTGATAACTGTTTTCATGTCTTTATGCTTGCTGTAGGTTGGTTATTCAACCACCTCTTAGCTTGATCTTTTACAGCAAATGGAAACAGTAATAGTCTCTAGACATCCTGATCCACCTCTTTATCACGTACTGTGTCAGCAATTTGTAAGAACTGTGCCAGAAACTCAGTAGGCTCTTCCTGAGAAAGACCAGAATACTGGCAATTTTGCTGCACTATGATAATGAGTTGAGGATTTAGCTCAAAGCTGCTTGCTTTGATGGGAGGTGTACAGATGCTACTCCCATATGCAGCTGTAATGGGGTTAGCATATGACCCCAGAGTCCTTCTGGACTGTTCAATCCCACTTAGGTCCATGATGGATAAAGGGAAATGATATGGATTGCAAGTAGATAAAATTTTTTTTTTTGAATTAACCAAAAAAAATAAAATAAAACAAAAGGAAAATAAAATAAAAATTTGAAAATTAAAAGATAATAAGATCAAAGCAAATTGAAAACTGAATCAATTAGTTAATTAAAAAGATTTTGAGATTAGCAATTAAAAAGATATGATTGAAAAATTTTATGAAAAAGATTTGATTTTTTTTTGAAATGAGGAAAGAGAAAAACAACAAAATGACACCAAACTTAAATTTTTATGAAAATCAAACACTAATTTTCGAAAATTTTAAGGGAAAAACACAAAAAGGACACCAAACTTAGAATTTTTACGGATCAAAAGGGACTAAAGACATGCAAATTCAAAAATTAAGAGAAAAACAAAAGCATGCAATTGACACCAAACTTAAAATATGAAACTAGACTCAACTAAAAGACTTTAAACCAACAAAAATAAAACAGTCCTAATCTAAGCAACTAGATAAGCCGTCAGTTGTCCAAACTCGAACAATCCCCGGCAACGGCGCCAAAAACTTGGTGCACGAAATTGCAATCACACTTTTGCAACCCCGCACAACTAACCAGCAAGTGCACTGGGTCGTCCAAGTAATACCTTACGTGAGTAAGGGTCGATCCCACGGAGATTGTCGGCTTGAAGCAAGCTATGGTTATCTTGTAAATCTTAGTCAGGATATCAATAATTATCAAGGTTGATTGTGAAAAGTAAAAGAACATAAAATAAGTACTTGTTCTGCAGTAATGGGGAACAGGTTGAGGTTTTGGAGATGCTCCATCTTCTGAATCTCTGCTTTCCTACTGTCTTCTTCTTCAAGCACGCAAGGCTCCTTCCATGGCAAGCTGTATGCAAGGGTTTCACCATTGTCAGTGGCTACCTCACATCCTCTCAGTGAAAATGTTCAACGCACCCTGTCA
>NC_029776.3:34962635-34963028 GCF_000817695.3 Arachis duranensis | reverse complement strand
GTCTGTCACTAACGCCCCGCCCTCAGGAGTTTGAAGCTCGTCACAGTCATTCAATCATTGAATCCTACTCAGAATACCACAGACAAGGTTTAGACCTTCCGGATTCTCTTGAATGCCGCCATCAGTTCTAGCTTATACCACGAAGATTCTGGTTAAGGAATCCAAGAGATATCTACTCAATCTAAGATAGAACGGAGATGGTTGTCAGGCACGCGTTCATAGTTGAGAATATGATGAGTGTCACGGATCATCACATTCATCCGGGTTAAGAACAAGTGATATCTTAGAACGGAAGCAAGCATGATTGAATAAGAAACAGTAGTAATTGCATTAATCCATCAAGACACAGCAGAGCTCCTCACCCCCAACCATGGGGTTTAGAGACTCATGCCA
>NC_029776.3:34962274-34962551 GCF_000817695.3 Arachis duranensis | reverse complement strand
AGGTACAGATACAATGTCAAAAGATCCTATTAATAGTAAACTAGTAGCCTAGGGTGTACAGAGATGAGTAAATGACTTAAAAATCCACTTCCGGGCCCACTTGGTGTGTGCTTGGGTTGAGCAATGAAGCATTTTTGTGTAGAGACCTTTTCTGGAGTTAAACGCCAGTTTTTATGCTAGTTTGGGCGTTTAACTCCAAGTTTCATGCCAGTTCCAGCGTTAAACGCTGGAAATTTTGAGGCTGATTTGCCACGCCGGTTTGGGCCTTCAAATCTCG
>NC_029776.3:34959133-34961604 GCF_000817695.3 Arachis duranensis | reverse complement strand
AGGCCATAATAGAATATATCTAATATGGTCCATTCTGGAAACATGTCAGATGGACATCTTTTGGTCAGCTGCTTGTATCTTTCCCAAGCTTCATAGAGGGATTCACCATCTTTTTGTTTGAAGGTTTGAACATCCACTCTCAGCTTGCTCAGCTTTTGAGGAGGAAAGAATTTATCCAAGAAGGCAGTGACCAGCTTATCCCAGGAGTCCAGGCTATCCTTGGGTTGTGAATCCAACCATATTCTAGCTCTGTCTCTTACAGCAAAAGGGAAAAGCATGAGTTTGTAGACTTCAGGATCAACTCCATTCGTCTTTACAGTCTCACATATCTGCAAGAACTCAGTTAAAAACTGGTAAGGATCTTCAGATGGAAGTCCATAAAACTTGCAGTTTTGTTGCATTAAGGCAACTAGCTGAGGTTTCAGCTCAAAGTTGTTGGCTCCAATGGCAGGAATGGAGATGCTTCTTCCATCAAATTTGGACATTGGCTTTGTGAAGTCACCAAGCATTCTCCTTGCATTATTATTATTTTCGGCTGCCATCTCCTTCTCTTGTTCTAATATTTCTGAAAGGTTACCTTTAGATTGTTGTAACTTAGCTTCTCTTAATTTTCTCTTCAGAGTCCCTTCAGGTTCTGGATCAATTTCAACAAGAGTGCCTTTTTCCTTGTTCCTGCTCATATGAAAGAGAAGAAAACAAGAAAAGAAAGAGGAATCCTCTATGTCACAGTATAGAGATTCCTATATGTTAGTAGAAAAAGAAAAGGGGGGTAGAAGAAAGAAAAGTGAAGAATCCAAACACAAGGGATATATTGGGTTCGGATTTTAGATGAAGAGAGGTGAGGAGAAGTGTTAGTAATTAAATAATTAAATAGAAGAAGAGAAGAGGGGGGAAATTTCAACAATAATTTTGAAAAAGGGATTAGCAATTTTCGAAAATTAGAGATAAGATGTAATTGAAATTAAAATTTAAAACAATTAATTAATTAAAAAGAATTTTTGAAAAAGAGAGAGGTATTTTCGAAAATTGAAGAGGGAAAAGTAGTTAGGTGGTTTTGAAAAAGATAAGAAACAAACAAAAAGTCAAATAGTTAGTTGAAAAAGATATTAAAATCAAATTTGAAAAAGATAAGAAGATAAGAAGTTAGATAAGATATTTTAAAATCAAATTTTGAAAAAGATAAAATTTTGAGAAGGATAAGATAAAAAGATAAGATAAAAATTTTCAGAAAAAGATATTTTGAAAAAGAATTAATTTTTAAAATGACTTAACTAACAAGAAACTACAAGATAAGATTCTAGAATTTAAAGATTAAACCTTTTTTAACAAGAAAGTAATAAACTTCAATTTTTTTTGAATCAATCACATTAATTGTTAGCATATTTTCGAAAACATGATATAAAAGATAAGAAAAAGATTTTGAAAAATAATTTTTAAAATTTTCGAAAATAAGAAAAAAAATGGAAGAGATATGATTTTTGAAAAAGATTTTGAAAAGATAAGATTTTTAAAATTGAAATTTTGACTTGACTTGTAAGAAACAACTATTTTTTTTAAAAATTTTTGACCAAGTCAACCCAAAATTTCGAAAATTTGGAGGGAAATAAGGAAAAGATATTTTTTGATTTTTGAATTTTTTTAATAATGAGAGAGAAAAACACAAACATGACCCAAAACATGAAAATTTTGGATCAAAACACTTAATGCATGCAAGAACACTATGAATGTCAAGATGAACACCAAGAACACTTTGAAGATCATGATGAACATCAAGAACATATTTTTGAAAAATTTTTTTGATGCAAAGAAAGCATGGAAGACAACATGAAAAATGCATGGACAAAACAAGAAAACATCAAGATCAAACAAGAAGACTTGTCAAGAACAACTTGAAGATCGTGAAGAACACCATGAATGCATGAATTTTTGAAAAATGCAAGAAAAATTTTTAAAAGCATGCAATTGACACCAAACTTAAAAGTTGACTCAAGACTCAAACAAGAAACACAAAATATTTTTGATTTTTATGATTTTCTAATTTTTTTTGGATTTTTATTATTTTTTTCGAAAATAAAGTTAGAAAAAATGAAAAAGAAAAGAAAATTTTTGAAAAAGATTTTTGAAAAGAAAATTACCTAATCTGAGCAACAAGATGAACCGTCAGTTGTCCATACTCGAACAATCCCCGGCAACGGCGCCAAAAACTTGGTGGACGAAATTGTGATCATCAACAATGGCTCCAAAGATTTGGTGCTCTCAAACGTGAATCTCACTTTGTCACAACTCCGCACAACTAACCAGCAAGTGTACTAGGTCGTCCAAGTAATACCTTACGTGAGTAAGGGTCGATCCCACAGAGATTGTTGGTATGAAGCAAGCTATGGTCACCTTGCAAATCTCAGTCAGGCAGATTAAACATGATACTTGATTAGATTCAAAATAAATAAAAAGGAATAATAAAAGGGATAGAA
>NC_029776.3:34955850-34959099 GCF_000817695.3 Arachis duranensis | reverse complement strand
TCGTCACAGTCATTCAATACCGGAATCCTACTCGGAATACCACAGACAAGGTTAGACTTTCCAGATTCCTAGGATCCTACTCGGAATACCACAGACAAGGTTAGACTTTCTGGATCCTCATGAATGCCGCCATCTATCTAGCTTATACCAGGAAGATTCTGTTGGGGAATCTAAGAGATATGCGCCCGGTCTAGAGTAGAACGGAAGTGGTTGTCAGTCACGCACGTTCATAAGTGAGAATGATGATGAGTGTCACGGATCATCACATTCATCAAAGTGTTGTGCAACGTATATCTTGGAATAAGAATAAAAGAGAATTGAATGGAAAGTAATAGTAATTGTATTCAAACTTGAGGTACAGCAGAGCTCCACACCCTTAATCTATGGTGTGCAGAAACTCCACCGTTGAAAATACATAAGTGAAAGGTTCAGGCATGGCCGAATGGCCAGCCCCCTAAAACATGCTCAATGGCCTCCTAAGATGAAGAGTAAAACAAAACTGAGACCAAAGATGAAACGTGGTCAAAAGACGACTAATACAATAGTTAAATGCTCTATTTATACTAAACTAGCTACTAGGGTTTACATGAGTAAGTAATTGATGCATAAATTCACTTCCGGGGCCCACTTGGTGTGTGCTTGGGCTGAGCTTGATCTATCCACGAGTTGAGGCTTTTCTTGGAGTTGAACGCCAAGTTATAACATGTTTTGGGCGTTCAACTCCGGATCATGACGTGTTTCTGGCGTTTAACTCCAGACAGCAGCATGTATTTGGCGTTCAACGCCAAGTTACATCATTCATTTTCGAATAAAGTATGGACTATTATATATTTCTGGAAATCTCTGGATGTCTACTTTCCAACGCCGTTGAGAGCGCGCCATTTGGAGTTCTGTAGCTCCAGAAAATCCATTTCGAGTGCAGGGAGGTCAGATTCCAACAGCATCAGCAGTCCTTTTGTCAGCCTTTTTCAGAGTTTTGCTCAAGTCCCTCAATTTCAGCCAGAAATTACCTGAAATCACAGAAAAACACACAAACTCATAGTAAAGTCCAGAAATGTGAATTTAACATAAAAACTAATGAAAACATCCCTAAAAGTCGCTTGAACTTACTAAAAACTACCTAAAAACAATGCCAAAAAGCGTATAAATTATCCGCTCATCATGCATTCTTAGAGAAATTGGGTGCAAGTAAAATTCAAGATGATAATCATGATATCATAGCAACATGTTACAAATCAAATATCAAATTATGCTTATTCACAAGGAGTAATCCCACATGCATACAAAGAAAATAGAAGACAGTCATGCAATTTAAAGTACTGGAAATAAGTAAGAGGAAAAAGGAACTTTACCACCTTGTAGTTCATCTTCATTGTTGTTGCCCTTTTCCTCCTATTCTTCCCCTTCCCACACCAAACTTAGAATGATTGCTTATACTCAAGCAACAATTAAAACAGTGGTGATGGGGTCTATGATGAATCATGAATGTCTTAGAATGAAGTGTGAGTATGCATGTATTTCAGCAAGCAAGATTAAGGATATAATAAAGGCACAAGAGATACAAACAGAGACATTTTGAGTGCATTAATAAGTGGTGTGCTTGGTACCTTGCATGAAAGATAAGTGGCAACACCAAACTTAGTGTGACACTCTCAATTTAGAATTTTGCAAGTACCCAGTGAAGATTGAAAATCAAATTGTTGCATGGAAACACCAAACTTAGAATGCAATCATATGTCAAATTATTGAAAGTAAACTAACCAAGGAAAGAAAATGTTACCTATGGTTGGGTTGCCTCCTAATAAGCGCTCTTTTAATGTCATTAGCTTGACATGTTGTTCATGACTTTCTTCCTCTTCTTCCAGTTTGTTAAGAGGAATGACCTCAAGAAGAAAGAGGAGCCAGTTAATGCCCCTTGCTTAGAGTGCCTCTCCCCAGTAAGCTTTCTTTTGTTGTTAGCTTGAGTAATCTTGCTTGTTGGGGTAAGGGTGGGATGGTTTTTGGTTGACCTTTTCTTCTTCATGGATATTGTCCTTCTTTTCTTGGTCACCATCCTCTTTTTGGTGCTTTTGTTGATTGCCTTCACCACCTTGATTTAAGAACTTGGGTGTTGTATGATGGTTGTCTTCTTCATCAAAAGCTTCTTGAATTGGTGATTCAATGAACTCACCCTTTATGCAACTCTCTATGTCATTAGAGTAAAGTGGACTCCCTTGATTGACTTCCTCCCTTTCTTCTGCATGGTGTTGCATTGAACCTTTTGGAAGTGAATTTGCATGTTCCTTTGTCACCCTTGGTAGCCTCTGTGGATATGGAGCTTTGGGCTTATATACTCTCATAACCTCCTCCTTCATCATAGAAATCTCACTTGGTATGGGTGCCTCCTTTTCTTGTTCTTCTGATTCCTCCCTTGGGTTTGCCATGGTACCACTGAGAGAATTATAGGTATGGATTTGCTTTGATAGATATTGATGAGCGGATAATTTATACGCTTTTTGGCATTGTTTTTAGTATGTTTTTAGTATGTTTTAGTTAGTTTTTATTATATTTTTATTAGTTTTTAGTTAAAATTCACTTTTATAGACTTTACTATGAGTTTGTGTGTTTTCTGTTATTTCAGGTATTTTCTGGCTAAAATTGAGGGACCTGAACAAAAATCTGATTCAAAGGCTGAAAAGGACTGCAGATGCTGTTGGATTCTGACCTCCCTGCACTCGAAGTGGATTTTCTGAAGCTACAGAAGCCCAATTCGCGCGCTCTCAATTGCGTTGGAAAGTAGACATCCTGGGCTTTCAAGAAATGTATAATAGTCTATACTTTTCCCGAGATTTGATGGCTCAAACAGGCGTTCTAAGTCAGCTCAAGAATTCTGGCGTAAAACGCCGGAACTGGCACAAGAATGGGAGTTAAACGCCCAAACTGGCACAAAAGCTGGCATTTAACTTCAAGAAAAGTCTCTACACGAAAATGCTTCAATGCTCAGCCCAAGCACACACCAAGTGGGCCCGGAAGTGGATTTTTATGTCATTTACTCATCTTTTTAAACCATAAGCTACTAGTTCTCTACAAATAGGACCTTTTTCTATTGTATTTGACATCTTTTGATCACTTTAGATCCCTAGATCATCTTTGGACGTCTAGTTCTTAGATTATGGGGGCTGGCCTCCCGGCCATGCCTAGACCTTGTTCTTATGTATTTTCAACGGTGGAGTTTCTACACACCATAGATTAAGGTGTGGAGCTCTGCTG
>NC_029776.3:34954785-34955194 GCF_000817695.3 Arachis duranensis | reverse complement strand
TATTTTTCAGAATTTTTAAGAATGAATTCTAGAGTTTCAAGGTAATGTTCTTATCATCACAAAAGCTTATTGATTCTCATCAATTTAGCTATTGAATGTAATGTTCTGCGGAAGCTTGGCCAGACATGTCTAATCCTTTTTAGACTGAAGCTTTAGACTAACATTGCATGATTCCTGGAATTCTCATTAAGAATTTTGATATCCTTATTTTCTTTTCCACATAAATTTCGGAAAAAATCCAAAAAAAATTACAAAATCATAAAAACCAAAAATATTTCTTGTTTGAGTCTAGTGTCTCATTTTAAGTTTGGTGTCAATTGCATGTTTCTATTCTTCTTGCATTTTTCGAATTCATTCATGTGTCTTCATTGATCTTCAAGTTGTTCTTGATGATTTACTTGCTCTGATA
>NC_029776.3:34951360-34954667 GCF_000817695.3 Arachis duranensis | reverse complement strand
TAAGTTTGGTGTCTTGCATGCATTGTTTAGTTGATCTTAGTTTTATTTTGATTATTCCTCCTCATTATTAAAAATCCAAAAAATTTTTAATTTGTGTCTTTTCAAGTCAATAATACAGAGAATTGAAGATTCAGAACATATAGTAGAGGAAGTATACAGAAAAAGCTGGGCGTTTAAAATGCCCAGTGAGGAAGGAAAACTGGCGTTTAAAGGCCAGCCAGGGTGCCTGACTGGGCGTTTAACGCCCAAAAGGGTAGCATTTTGGGCGTTAAACGCCAGAATGGATACCATTCTGGGCGTTTAACGCCAGGATGGCACAAGAGGGAAGATTTTGTTTTTAATTCAAATTTTTTTCAAGTTTCCATAATTTTTCAAAATCAAATCTTTTTCAAATCATATCTTTTCAATCATATATTTTCAAAATCAATTTCTTTCCATTCTCAAAAATACTTGCTAACAATTAATGATTTAATTCAACATTTCAAGTATGTTGCCTTTTCTGTTGAGAAAGGTTTAATGTCTGAATCATATCTTCCAAATTTCTTGTTAGCCAAGTCATTAATTTTCAAAATCAAATTTTTTTTAAATTGTTTTTCAATCATATATTTTCAATCATATCTCTTTAAAACCATAACTTTTCAATCATATCTTTTTAATCACATCTTTTTCAAAATAGTTTTCAATCATATCTCTTTGATTTCCATTTTCAAAATCTTTTTCAAAATCACTTTATTTCTTTCTCAATCTTAGTTTTCGAAAATCAATTACCATTTTTTCAAAATTTCTTTTAATTAATTCACTTAAATTTTCGAAAATTTCTTCCCCTCTTCTCACATCCTTCTATTTATGGACTAACACTCCTCCTCAATGCACAATTCGAACTCTATCTTTCTAAGTTCGAATTCTTCTACCTCTTCCTTCTATTTTTCTTTTCCTCTGACACCTCAAGGAATCTCTATACTGTGACATAGAGGATTCCATATTGTTTTGTTCTCTTATCTTTCATATGAGCAGAAGAAAAGACAAAAGCATTCTTGTTGAGGCTGACCCTGAACCTAAAAGGACCTTGAAGCGAAAGCTAAGAGAAGCTAAAGCAGAACTCTCTGTAGAGGACCTAACAGAATTCTTCAAAGAAGAAGACATGGCAGCCGAAAACAACAACAATGCCAACAATGTAAGGAAGGTGCTGGGTGACTTTACTGCATCCACTCCCGACTTCTATGGGAGAAGCATCTCTATCCCTGCCATTTGAGCAAACAACTTTGAGCTTAAGCCTCAATTAGTTTCTCTAATGCAACAGAATTGCATGTTTCATGGACTTTCATTGGAAGATCCTCATCAGTTCTTAGCTGAGTTCTTGCAAATCTGTGACACTGTCAAGACCAATGGGGTTGACCCTAATGTCTACAGACTTATGCTATTCCCTTTTGCTGTAAGAGACAGAGCTAGGATATGGTTGGATTCACAACCTAAAGAAAGCCTGAACTCTTGGGAAAAGCTAGTCTATGCCTTTTTGGCAAAGTTCTTTCCACCTCAAAAATTGAGTGAGCTTAGAGTGGAAGTCCAAACCTTCAGACAGAAGGAAGGTGAATCCCTCTATGAAGCTTGGGAAAGATACAAACAATTGATCAGAAAGTGTCTGTCTGACATGCTTTCTGAATGGAGCATCATAGGTATCTTCTATGATGGTCTATCTGAACTATCCAAGATGTCATTGGACAGCTCTGCTGGAGGATCTCTTCATCTGAAGAAGATGCCTGCAGAAGCTTAAGAACTCATTGAAATGGTTGCAAAGAACCAATTCATGTACACTTCTGAAAGGAATCCTGTGAACAATGGGACGAATCAGAAGAAATGAGTTCTTGAGATTGATACTCTGAATGCCATACTGGCTCAGAACAAAATATTGACTCAGCAAGTCAATATGATTTCTCAGAGTCTGTCTGGAATGCAAGCTGCACCAGGCAGTGCTAAGGATGCTTCATCTAAAGAAGAAGCTTATGATCCTGAGAACCCTTCAATGGAAGAGGTGAATTACATGGGAGAACCCTATGGAAACACCTATAATCCTTCATGGAGAAATCATCCAAATCTCTCTTAGAAGGATCAATAGAGACCTCAACAAGGTTTCAACAACAATAATGGTGGAAGAAACAGGTTTAGCGATAGCAAGCCTTTTCCATCATCTTCTCAGTAACAGACAGAGAATTCTAAGCAGAGCCACTCTGACTTAGCAACCATGGTCTCTGATCTAATCAAAACCACTCAAAGTTTCATGACTGAAACAAGATCCTCCATTAGAAACTTAGAGGCACAAGGGGGTCAGCTGAGTAAGAAAGTTACTGAACTCCCTCCTAGTACTCTTCCAAGCAATACAGAAGAGAATCTAAAAGGAGAGTGCAAGGCCATCAACATGGCCAAACTTGGAGAGGAGAAAGAGGTAGTGAGCGCCACTGAGGAAGACCTCAATGGACGTCCACTGGCCTCCAATGAGTTCCCTAATGAGGAACCATGGGAATCTGAGGCTCACACTGAGACCATAGAGATTCCATTGGATTTACTTCTGCCATTCATGAGCTCTGATGAGTATTCTTCCTCTGAAGAGGACGAAGATGTCACTAAAGAGCAAGTTGCTAAATACCTTGGAGCAATCATGAAGCTAAATAACAAGTTATTTGGTAATGAGACTTGGGAGGATGAACCCCCTTTGCTCACCAAAGAACTGGATAACTTGACTAGGCAAAAATTACCTCAAAAGAGACAGGACCTTGGGAAGTTCTCAATACCTTGTATTATAGGCACCATGACCTTTGAGAAGGCTCTGTGTGACCTAGGGTCAAGCATAAACATCATGCCTCTCTCTGTAATGGAGAAGCTAGTGATCTTTGAGGTACAAGCTGCAAGAATCTCACTAGAGATGGTAGACAATTCAAGAAAACAAGCTTATGGACTTGTAGAGGATGTTCTGGTAAAGGTTGAAGACCATTACATCCCTGCTGATTTTATAGTCCTAGAGACTGAGAAGTGCATGGATGAATCCATCATCCTTGGCAGACCCTTCCTAGCCACAACCAAGGCTGTGATTGATGTTGACAGAGGAGAATTGATCATTCAAGTGAATGAAGAATCCTTTGTGTTTAAGGCTCAAGGATATCCCTCTGTAACCATGGAGAGGAAGCATGAAGAGCTTCTCTCAAAACAGAGTAAAACAGAGACCACACAGTCAAACTCTAAGTTTGGTGTTGGGACGCCACAACCAAATTCTAAGTTTGGTGTTGAACCCCCACATTCAAACTCTAAGTTTGGT
>NC_029776.3:34948797-34951221 GCF_000817695.3 Arachis duranensis | reverse complement strand
ATATTTATCTATTTTCCTTTTGTTATTTTATGTTTTCTATAGGTTGATGATCATGGAAAGTCACAAAATCAATTGAAAAAGCAAAAACAGCATGAAAAACAGAAAGAAAAATAGCACACTCTAGAGAAAAATCTGCTGGCGTTTAAACGCCAGTAAGGGCAGCAAATGGACGTTTAACACCCAGTCTGGCACCATTCTGGGCATTTAACGCCAGAAAGGGGCACCAGACTGGCGTTAAATGCCAAGAAGGGGCAAGAAGCTGGAGTTAAACGCTAGAAATGGGCACCAGCCCGGCGTTTAACGCCAGAATTGGCAGAAGGAGCATTTTTGCTCGCCACTTGGTGCAGGGATGAATTTTCCTTGACACCTCAGGATCTGTGGACCCCACAGGATCCCCACCTACCCCACCACTCTCTCTTCCTCACCCATTCACCAATCACCTCAACACCTCTTCCCCAAAAACCCCTCACCTATCAAATCCCACTATTCTCTTCACCGCTCACATCCATCCTTCATAAAACCCCACATACCTTACCATTCAAATTCAAACCACTTTCCCTCCCAAACCCACCCATACATGACTGAACCTTACACCCCCTCTCCACTCCTATATAAACCCATCTTCACTCCTTCATTTTCACACAACCTAAACACTACTTCTCCCCCTTGGCCGAACCATAAAGCCACCTCCATCTCCTCTATTTCTTCTTCTTCTACTCTCTTCTTTATTCTTTTGCTCGCGGACGAGCAAACCTTCTAAGTTTGGTGTGGTAAAAGCATTGCTTTTTGTTTTTTCATAACCATTTATGGCATCTAAGGCCGGAGAAACCTCTAGAAAGAGGAAAGGGAAGTCAAAAGCTTCCACCTCTGATTCATGGAAGATGGAGAGATTCATCTCAAGGGTCCATCACTAGAAAGAGGATGGAGCAAACAAGAGAGTCCACCCCATGGACCTCAACAAGAGCATGAGGAAGTCCCTCATCAAAAAATCCCTGAGATGCCTCAAGGGATGCATTGAGATCCGAAGAAGAGGTTGGGAAGTTCTTACCAACCCCATTCAATAAGTCAGAATCTTAATGGTTTAAGAGTTCTATGCCAATGCATGGATCACCAAGAACCATGATCAAAGTGTGAACCCGGACCCAAAGAATTGGCTTACAATGGTTCGGGGGAAATGCTTAGATTTTAGTCCGGAAAATGTAAGGTTGGAATTCAACTTGCCCATGATACAAGGAGATGAACACCCTTACACTAGAAGGGTCAACTTTAATCAAAGGTTAGACCAAGTCCTCATAGACATTTGTGAAGATGGCGCTCAATGGAAGAGAGATTCAAGAGGGAAGCCGGTTCAACTGAGAAGGCATGACCTCAAGCCTGTGGCTAGGGGATGGTTGGGGTTTATCCAACGCTCAATCATTCCCACTAGCAACCGGTCTGAAGTTACTATAGACCGGGCTATCATGATTCATAGCATCATGATTAGAGAGGAGGTAGAAGTTCATGAGGTTATATCCCAAGAACTTTATAAGGTGGCAGACAAGTCCTCTACCTTAGCAAGGTTAGCCTTCCCTCATCTCATTTGTCACCTCTACAATTCAGTTGGAGTTAACATAGAGGGAGACATCCTCATTGATGAGGACAAGCCCATTACTAAGAAAAGGATGGAGCAAACAAGAGATCTCACTCATCATGAAATCCCTGAGATGCCTCAAGGGATGCACTTTCCTCCACAAAATAATTGGGAGCAAATCAACACCTCCCTAGGAGAATTGAGTTCCAACATGGGACAACTAAGGGTAGAGCACCAAGAACACTCTATTCTCCTCCATGAAATTAGAGAAGATCAAAGAATCATGAGAGAGGAGCAACAAAGGCAAGGAAGAGACATTGAGGAGCTCAAGCACTCCATAAGATCTTCAAGAGGAAGAACAAACTGCCATCACTAAGGTGGACCCGTTCTTTAATCTCCTTGTCCTTTATCTTTCTATTTTTCGAATTTTTTATGCTTATGTCTATCTATGTTTGTGTCTTATGATCATTAGTGTCTTAGTGTCTATGCCTTAAAGTTATGAATGTCCTATGAATCCATCACCTTTCTTAAATGAAAATGTTATTAATTAAAAAAAAAAGAAGAATTGCATGAATTTTGAATTTTATAGCAGATTAATTATTTTGATGTGGTGGCAATACTTTGACTTCTGAATGTATGCTTGAACAGTGCATATGTCTTTTGAATTTGTTGTTCAAAATTGTTGGCTCTTGAAAGAATGATGAAAAAGGAGACATGTTACTGAGGATCTGAAAAATCATAAAAATGATTCTTGAAGCAAAAAAAAAAGCAGTGAATACAAAAAAAAAAAAATTAAAGTCATGATCCAAGGCAAAAAGAGTGTGCTTAAGAACCCTGGACACCTCTAATTGGGG
>NC_029776.3:34935676-34948707 GCF_000817695.3 Arachis duranensis | reverse complement strand
TGTGGCATGTATGTATCCGGTGGTAATACTGGAAGACAGAGTGCTTTGGGCCATGGCCAAGACTCATAAAGTAGCTGTGTTCAAGAATCATCATACTTAACTAGGAGAATCAATAACACTATCTGGATTCTGAGTTTCTATAGAAGCCAATCATTCTGAATTTCAAAGGATAGAGTGAGATGCCAAAACTGTTCAGAAGCAAAAAACTAGAAGCCCCACTCATCTAATTAATACTGACCTTCATAGATGTTTTTGGAATTCATTGCATATTCTCTTCCTTTTATCTTATTTGATTTTCAGTTGCTTGGGGACAAGCAACAATTTAAGTTTGCTGTTGTGATGAGCGGATAATTTATACGCTTTTTGGCATTATTTTTAGTATGTTTTTAGTATGTTTTAGTTAGTTTTTATTATATTTTTATTAGTTTTTAGTTAAAATTCACTTTTCTATACTTTACTATGAGTTTGTGTGTTTTTCTGTGATTTCAGGTATTTTCTGGCTGAAATTGAGGGACCTGAGCAAAAATTTGATTCAGAGGCTGAAAAGGACTGCAGATGTTGTTGGATTCTGACCTCCCTGCACTCAAAGTGGATTTTCTGGAGCTATAGAAGCCCAATTGTCGTGCTCTCAATTGCGTTAAAAGGTAGACATCCTGGGCTTTCCAGCAATGTATAATAGTCCATACTTTGGCCGAGATTGGATGGCCCAAATAGGCGTTCCAAGTCAGCTAAAGAATTCTGGCGTAAAACGCCGGAACTGGCACAAGAATGGGAGTTAAACGCCCAAACTGGCACAAAAGCTGGCGTTTAACTCCAAGAAAAGTCTCTAAACGAAAATGCTTCAATGCTCAGCCCAAGCACACACCAAGTGGGCCCGGAAGTGGATTTTTATGTCATTTACTCATCTTTGTAAACCCTAAGCTTCTCTACAAATAGGACATTTTTCTATTGTATTTGACATCTTTTGATCACTTTAGATCCCTAGATCATCTTTGGACGTCTAGTTCTTAGATTATGGGGGCTGGCCTCCCGGCCATGCCTAGACCTTGTTCTTATGTATTTTCAACGGTGGAGTTTCTACACACCATAGATTAAGGTGTGGAGCTCGCTGCACCTCGAGTATTAATGCAATTACTATTGTTCTTCTATTCAAACCAGCTTATTATTGTTCTATGATATTCATTCGTACCCAAGAACATGATGAATGCGATGATTATATGACGCTCATCATCATTCTCACTAATGAACGCGTGCCTGACAACCACTTCCGTTCTACAAGCAAACAAGGCTTGAATGTTTATATCTTGGATTCCTTAATCAGAATCTTCGTGGTATAAGCTAGAATTGATGGCGGCATTCAAGAGAATTGTTGATGGCGCCATTGATGATCACAATTTCGTGCACCAAATATCAAACTTGTGCCTCAAGCTTCTTAATGGCAACCCCCTGGTTCTGCATAATGGATTTTACTTCCTCTTGGAATGTCCTCGTGCCTTTAGATTCTTCCAAGAGCATTGCCAGTAGGTTCTCTATCCTTGATAGCTTATCCTTGAGGGGAAGGTGTGCAGCTGGGGTGAAAGTTGGAGGTTGAGGGTGTCTACTTTGTGTTTGGTATGGAGGTTGGAAAGAAGTGTTATGTGAGGCTTGGTATGGTCCTTGGTCAGAGTGTTGGTAAGTAGAATTGTTGTAATGGTTTGAGTTTTGAGAGTGGTATGAGCTTTGTGGTTGATGGAATGAGTGTTGTGGACTGTGAAAAGAATTTTGTGCTGAGGCATGCTCAAGTGATCAAGGATTTGGACATGTAAAACTAGGAGGTGACGTTGAATAATTAAAGGATGATGGCTCTTGATGAATGGGGTGTGAATAAGTGAAATTTCTTTGGTTTTTATCTTCCCAAGTACAGCTTGAGTAGTGATCAAAGTCATCAAAATATGAACCATTTTGCGACCCTGGGAAGCACCCCATTTCATGTTCTTGATACTCCCATCCACCATGAGCATAGTAAAGTGAATCATTCTATGGTGGTGGAGAGTTTCCCATGAAACTTGATTGACCAAAAGATGATCTATACTCCATTTTTCTTCAAAATATTCTGTATCAAACAACAATCACCAAGATAAAAGAGATTGGAATTCCCCTTGTCACAGATAAGGAAATTCCCAGTAAGGTAATATCACAAACAGTTAGTTAGCAAAAGAAAAAAAGAATCAAAAGAAAACAAAGACAAAAGGAAAGTGTCTAATCTAGTAGATCAATCAACCGGTAGTTTTTTAATCACAATTAATCCCCGGCAACGGCGCCATAAACTTGATGCACGAAAACTTGTCTCTCAACAAATTTTCCTTCGGAAAGTATACCGAATTTGTCGTCAAGTAAAAACTCACAATAGAGTGAGGTCGAAGCCACAGGGATTAACGAATTAAGCAATCAATGTTTAATTGATTATCCTAGTTAGACGAATCATATTGGGATGATGAGCAGCAGAAAATATAAATGGCATAAAAGTAAAGAAAGCAACAAAGTGCAGAAAAGTAAAATGGCAAGAAAAGTAAATGTAAGAACTAAAAATAAAATGAACGTTGGGATCAAGAGATATTGCAATCCTCTGGATCAAGTGAAGTATTCCAATCTCTCTAAGCTTGAACAATTTCCCAATTCCTTGATTTAATTGCTCATGGGAAGAGATGAAGTTTGGTCACTGATTATACCACACACATTCATAGATCAAAGTATTGGGAGGATTACATGTCACTATATCCTCCCAACCCCCAACCTAATCCAATGTGAGAGAGCATTTCTAGCATGATCTCCTCATTCCTCTTCCAAGGTTCTGAGGAAATCCAATTATGGAGAGCTTCTCTTCCAAGATAGCTAACCAATTGGATGAAGATTGAAAGCTCTCTAGTAAAATCAAGAGAAAAGAAAGAAGAAGAAGAATAGGAACTACAATTGATCCATTGAATCACAATAGAGCTCTCTAACCCAATGAAAAGAGTTAGTTGATCATTGCTCTACCAAAATAGAAAAGAAAGAAAGTGCAAAAAAGTAAAGATGAAGATTAAAACTAACATTGAAACTTCCAAATTCATAAATGAAAAGTACAAAGAAAAGAAAGAGAAGGAAAAGTGTGTGAGGGGAGGAAGTCCGAGGACCCCTCTTCAATCCCCAGCCTTCAGTGTCTTCTTAAATGTAAAAACTAAGGCCTTTATATAGGCTCTCCTAAATTACAAAATGAAATTAAAAGCAAATTACAATTAAATGAAATTCCTACTCTAGATGCTTCTTGTGGCCTTGATTGGTTGACAATTGTGGACTTGCTTCCATGAGGTTGGGTGGTCCTTGAAGAGAAGTGAATAAAGTTGAGGTCCAGGTGCTAATATTAGTGCTACCGTTAGCCATACTAACGCTACAAGTGTGGCGTTAGTGCTGAAGTTATTGTGGCTAACGTTACACTTGCTACCCAGTTGGTATTTTTGGGCTTAAAAGATGCCTCTTGTTTGTGCTCTAATTTTTTGCCCACTATAGCTATTATATATCTTTGGAAAGCTCTGAATGTCAGCTTTCTAACGCAACTAAAATCACCACAATTGGACCTCTTTAACTCAAGTTGTGCTCCTTTGAAATGGACAAGGTCGCTGGCATAGTCGCTAGCGTTACTGGAAAAAGTGAGTCACAATAACGTTAGCGATCAGGGGCTTAATATTGCCAGGTTCTGGAGCTCAAACTTAATGTCCACCCCCATACTATTATATATTGTTGGAAAGCCCTAGATGTCTACTCTCCAGCGCCTTTGGAAGCGCATCATTTAGAGTTCTACAACTCGAGTCACACTTCTTAGAATGTGAAGAGGTCAGCTGGCCTTACTACAGGTTGATACCATTCTTGTTTGAAGAAGGCATGGTCAGGCTGCAAGGTGAGATTTTTGTCCACATTAGTGTCCATGTTAGTGTAACTAACGTGGCCATTAACGTGGGTCTTCCTTTGCTTCGAAAACTTTAGTGGCGATCACCTTTTCCACTAACGTTGGCATTTCCCTTTCCTTCCACGTTAGTTCCCACGTTAATGTAACTAATGTGGAAGCTAACGTGGGTGTTCTAGCCTTCACAAACGTTAGTGGCGATCACCTTTTTCACTAACCTTGGCGTTTCCCTTTCCTTCCACGTTAGTTCCCACGTTAATGTAACTAACGTGGAAACTAACGTGGGCCTTCTTGCCCTTCGCTAACATTAGTGGTGTTTACTTTTACCACTAACGTTCCATGCTCTCCTTCTTCAAAGTTAATGCCATTAACTTTCTTACTAACGTTGAGGCTTCTCTTTTCTTCCACGTTAATGGCCACGTTAGTGGTACTAACGTAGCCACTAACGTGGCTCTTCTCTGCTTCTTGTTACCTGAAATCAATCAAACAAAGTACATTAAAATCTTGCTCTTAATCATGGGATCATGCATCATCCAATTTATCATTCAATTCATGCATAATTCTCATGAAATCATTCAAAATTCACAATGTTTGCTTGAATCATGGTATGGTTGCATTTTCAACTAAATACTTGCTTATTTCCTAAGAAAATGCATGAAACCAACCTAAACCACACAAAAAATAGCTAGTAAAACTAGCCAAGATGCCCTGGCATCACCTTACCAAGCCAAGAGCATAAAATTATACTCTAAAGTCCAACCAAGCATCTTGTCAAATACTTGGTGGGTACAAATGGAAAGCATAGTAAAAGTGCAAGAAATATAAATCTAACAACTACCAATTGCAAGAAAAGTAAAATCACAACTCAAATCAACAATAAAAGAACATCAAACATTAAATTGTATTAAAAATAAACCAAATCCATCATGAGTGCATGATTACAAAAGAGAGCAAAGAGGAAAATTAACACTACAAACCATGAGAATGAAATAGTAGAAGCAAGAAATCATAAAGGAAATGAGATGAAAACATAAAATTGGACCTAGATCTAAGATGGAAATACCCTAAGAACCCTAATTCTAGAGAGAAGAGGGAGCTTCTCTCTCTAGAAACTAAACTACATGATGCTAAGCTACAACCAAGTGCTTCCCCTTTGTCCAAGCTTGAATTCTACATGAAATAGCATTAGAAATGAGTTGAATTGGGCCCAAAATGCTCTAGAAATTGCTGGCCACGAGTTGCTTTTAGTAAATCACATGCACCAATCGGTGCGCACGCATACATTGCACGTGCGCATCCCTAGACATCAGGCAACTATGGCAAATCTTATATCATTTTGAAGCCCCGGATGTTATCTTTCCAACGCAACTAGAACCGCTTCATTTGGACCTTTATAGCTCAAGTTATGGTCAATTGAGTGCGAAGAGGTCAAGCTTGACAACTTTACGGTTCCTTCATTTCTTCATGAGTTCTCCCACTTTGCATGCTTTTTCTTCATTCCTTTAATCCAGTCTTTACCTTCTAAACCTGAAACCACTTAACAAATATATCAAGGCATCAAATCGAATTAAAGTGAGTTAAAATTAGCTATTTTAAGGCCTAAAAAGTATGTTTTCACATTTAAGCACAAATCAAGGGAGAATTGCAAAACCATGCTATTTCATTGAATAAATATGGGAAAAGGTGAATAAATTCCCTAAAATAAGCATAAGATAAACGACAAAAATTAGGGTTTATCATCTACCCAGGCAAGTGCATCACAATTTGGATCATATTCAAGTTCAATCTTATAATCATTATCATTCTCATTATCAATCTCATCATCATCATCATTCTCACTATCAATATCATAATCATCATCATTCTTATTATCAATATCATAATAATCATCATTCTATTTATCAATCTCATAAGCATCATCATTCTCACTTAACATCTTGTTCATTTCACTCAATTTTACTAACTCAACTCATTTGTCTTTATCCCTAACTCTTCCATCCTCAATTCCACCGGTTCTAGACTTGTATCGAATTTTATAAAGGGTTAGAAGACTAAAAGAATGGTTGAAAGCCATAAAAACACATTTTTTCCAAATTCTGGGAGGTGTACGTACGCATACAAGTAGTGTGCGTATGCACAGGATGAAACTGGGGTATCCGTGTACGCATGCAAAGGCCCGCGTATGTATACACCCAATTTTGGACCATTTCACATACGCAGGAAGTATCCTCATATGCGAGAGCACTTGGCAGATGCCAACGCCCGCATACACATCCATATCAGAAAGCAGAAAATCTGATATGTTGCAAAAATCAGTTTTTCAGTCCAATTTTCAAAATCTCATAACCTTTTCCACAAAATTCCTTTTTCAACCAGTCTTGAACCGTTGGAAAGATCGTTAAATGAGTTTTCATAAAAATCTAGTTTCAAAGAATTTCTAACTCCGAGAACCAAGTTATGGACTGCCGAAGTTGGTCAAAAATCAGTATTTACCTAAAAACAAAAATCACCATTTTTTCCAAGGTTCACAAGCCAAATTCATTTTCACCTATCAAATTGACTCTAAACCAAACAAATTCACCATTTTACACTTAACCAAATTCAAACCCATCTCATCTACATAATCCAACCCAAATTCGTCACATTCCACTCCTAAACTCCTAAATTCTCATTATTCAACAATCATTCCATATATTTACACATTCAATATTTAAAATCCATTCAATCTCCGATAACATCACACAATTACCTCACAATTCACACAATTTATTACGCAATACTAAATCCAACAACACACCAATTATGCACTATTACACTAGCCTCATCCAAACCCTCAATACCACAACATGTCATATATGCATATCAAATTCATCCAAAATACATAGTTCAAACCTAATCCTAAGGGCATTTAACATAGGAATTCTCATCACACCACACGGTACTTAAATGAAACTTACAAATTTTCTCTTAGAAGTCAAATTCAAGATCTCACTTGGGAATAGTCACCAAAATTCAACTTCAAGATCTACCCAACCGTTCCACAAGCAAATTCCAAGCTCCAAAAGTGTACTCAATACTCTAATATACACATTACATACTTACATCAACTTAGGGCTCACAAAATCTCATAAATTACAAGGGTTAGAGGGTTTTTTATCTTAAACCACAAATTTTTTGTGATGAATATCACTAATGACTCATATCAGAGCACTGCTAAACAAACAAAATCATGAAATTACAAAAAATCCACAACCAAATTTGAATTCAAAGGAGAAAACAAAAACTGGGCAGAGTACAAAGAAATACTCACCACAATATCTAGATAGAATCGAAGAGGGTGAAGAGAGTGACGCATGACCATAAACAGTTCGTCAATTTGAACCCTGGATCAAAAGTTTTGGTGATTTGAAGTTCGTGATGAATAGTGTCACCAAACCCTTGCTCACTCTCTTTTCTAGCCGAATTCTCTCTCTTTCTTTGAAGAAAATGAGCTGAAAGCTCATTAATGATGAATATATATGCTGAGTTTGGACCCAATACGGGTCCGATCCAACTGGTTTAGCCCGTTGGCCCAATTTTGGGCCAAAACCTTTAAGATTAGAGTTTTAAATCGTATTTTAAATATTTCTACCTTCCCAAATTATAATTTATTATTTCTTAACCTTATTCACTCCTAATTAATTTCCTCAGCTGCAGTATCAGACAGATCTCAGCCGGTATTGCCGGTCAAATTTTTACACTGAGTTTTTATGCAGAAAACTGTTTTCCGACTAAGAAAAATCCACTGAGTCCAAATATCATATCTAACTTATCAAATTTCGATTGCTAAATTTTCTAACAATATTCACTCATATTTAATTTATTATTTAATTAATTACGATTTGATCGGATTTTACACAAAATCCTACATAAAAGTAAAAAAATATAATACCGTCTTATTTTATATCAAAATTGAATCTTACATTGCTCTTTTGAAAAGGGAAAAAATAAAAAATGATGTGAGTATTTCTATAGAGAACACCAATCAAGTAATCACATTCTAAAAAATCCAAGCACACACAAAAATCCGCAATATACCCGAATCCAGTTTCAAACCTAGATTAACACCTCATATCCGTTGATTAATAAGATTTTACACAAAACATGAAGAACATTAACATCAAAAATAAATAGAAAAAAAACGTCATGATCACCATTATCATCATCACCGTCATCATCATGATATTCAATGTAGCACTCTCTTTAGAAAAAGTATGAATCAAACAATTAGCAGCCAAGTAAAGAAATGATTAAATTAGCCAGCATGGGCATCAAAATCAACTTCAAAATTCAAAATTTTAATACAACCACATATAATTCCAAGACAAAACACTATAAAAAACTGGTTAAAACAACATTAAGCGGTTTTGTGAAAATACCACAATATTTATGGATTAAGGTAATTTATGTCACTGCCATAATATATTTGTAAATCAGGGACATTTTTAGCGATTTTGGCAGTACTAACCATTGTAGAAGAAAGCCCAATCTAAACCAAATTGCGAGTAGAAGAGTAGAGCATGAGCAACGAGCTTCTCCTCTAGTGGCTTCTTCTCCTCCATTGATGCGAGCTTCTCCTCTATTCTTGTGAGCTTCTCTACCATTGATGCGAGCTTCTCCTCCATCGAGCTTCTGCGTTCTATGTTGTGTGAGCTTCTTACCCTAACTCTTCTTTTCCATGTCTGTTCTCACTTCTAGGTTTTTATACAAAATTCTCATCCTCTTCTTTTTCATCTTCTTTTGATTCATGATTTGTTACTTCCTCTCTGTTTATTACTATTCTTTTAATTCCTTGTTTTATGTGTGTGAGAGTTGTATTAGTGTGGCAGAATTCGAAAATGTTATCACTGTTGCTCTATGAGCTTCTCCTCCATTAATGATTCTTTCCCTTCATCAATGTCATGGCCATCAATGCTCATTTGCTTCCATTGATGCGATTTGTGAGGTATTCTATTAGTTTCTGTTCTTTGAGCTTTGCTTCTCCTCATCAACCTTATTTTGTTTAATTCTAGGTTTTGATTGTTCTATGCTAACTGCTACTTATTTTATTTAATTCCAGGCTTTGATTTTCTTCCTTGTTCAGTTTATTCTTAGGTCATAAACTGGGGATTGTTAGAAGAAATTGAGTAACGTCTTCACTGAGTTTTTCCATAATTATAGGATTGATTAGAATCATGTGAATACTTGTTTTCTCTTGATATTACGTGCACTGTGAACTACACAGATGTTCTTCTTCATGTTTTCTATTTGCAAAAAAAAAAAGCTTTTAAGGAATTTATTTGAGTTGTACTTCTTTTTAATTTTGAAAGCGTGGAGTGTCAGAGTGTAACACCCTACCATACAGAGTCTTATGCTTAAGTCATAATTCAGAGATGGTAAGGTATTACGACCTCTAAAATAAAAATTTAGTACGTATAGTAGTATGAATGATTGATTATAACTAGGAGCCTTTGTAGAAAAAAGGGGTAAACAAAAAAATCGTAACTCGAAAGCGCAACACTCCGATCGATAACGTAACGAACAAGGATAACCAACGCGTGATTATATATATACAAAGGAGTGTCAAAAACAGGAATATCAAGACTCAAAATCTGGCTGCGAAGATAATCGGTCCGAGCATAGCAATATATACATATGATAAAAATAAGGAAAATCCCAAAGGAAACCCAAAGGGACACAAATACATAAAACCTATTCTCCAAAATCTCCCATAAGAGGAGTCATCACAGTTTGTATTATTTAATGGAGATAAAGTATCTAAGCAAAACATATAAACTAAAACATAGACCCGAGAACAAAGGATCTTCGCAAATCTAGAAGTCTCCAGCATGCCTCAACGAGAAATCTCACGTCCTTCATCTGAAAACCACAAAATCCGCATGGGTTAGAACCAGAGGTCCCCAGCATGGTAACAGCTTCCACATATATAATACATAATAATAGAGGAAAGCTGAAGGCAATCCTAGAACTTCCTCCAGATAATTTAAAGCTTATAAACAAGCTAAACCATATAAGGGTATCTGACTAAAGATTCTTCAGTCTAACTAATATTTTCCTTTCCAATTCCTTCTCACCTCCCAACCACTAGCAGGAGTATAATGTAGCAAACACAGTTATATCAGACAAGAAATATACAAATAGGGACAAATAAGACAGTTAGAAAATTAGCAAGTAATATGCAGTCAAATAGGCAATCTCAAACAATTCATATAATGTGCATATGATGAATGCCTGTCCCTAGTGGCTGATGATATCATCTGTCGGTTATAGAGCCAACCCGACAAGTCCTGACAGTTAACCATTAGACTGTCCCTCTGTCGTGTCTCCCCAACTTGAGTCATGCTCATTATAACTTGATCATAATCATGATCCATATCCATCACCCTCACTGGTAAATATTTATCTATCACCATCACTGGTGAATATTTATCCATCACTATCACTGGTGAATATTTTTGGGGGTGAGCTCGTCCGGGAATTTCACAGTGCCCGACCACCCTGACGACATAGGGTCAAAAGAGCTTCAAGTCTCGACCTGGAGCACGTGGCGGCTAGCCACTGCTTTCTCCCAGGGAAACTCTCATCTCCGATAATGGAAGTGCAACATTCACAATTCATTCAACAGCATATATATGCATTTATACAAAGCCATAATCATGGCTCCGCCGTAACACGGCAATAATCCAACCATCCGGCTCACGGTTAAATCCATAACCAGCCGTTTCATTAACAATTATAGCCTTTCGGCCTATGGCATAACAAGCACAATCGGCGCAATCGGTTAAATGGCTGGGCATTGGGTGCAGCACAATCAGCGCGCCCGCGCACATCACGCGCACGCGTGGATGGCATTTTCTGGAAGAATGGCGCGTACGCGCCAAGTGCGCCTACGCGCGAGGGGTCATTCTGCTAAAAATTTTCTAAGTTAAAAGCTGCAGAATTCACAGATTTAAACCCCAATCTTCCAACGGACATAACTTCCTCATTTTAAATCATTTTCACCCGTTTTTCGAACGGCATGGACATCCCGGATTCAATTTCATTTCTAAATAGATTTGGCACAAAACAGAGATCTGTAGTCCAAGTTATGTCCCGTCAAAGTATGCCCAAAAACCATGTTTTTCATAAAAACCACAAGGTGTCATTTTCAAACAGGCCATTTTCAACTCTTTTTAAAACCAATCAAAACATGCCAATTTCATCCCTTTTCTTTGAAATCAATCAATATATATCAAATTCAACATCAAGCCTCCTCAACTCACACATTGAGACTTTACCACAATATACAAAATCAATATCCCATCATTTTAACCCACTTCACCCAAGTGGCTCAAACCCAAACACGTTGACATATCATATACTCTTCCTCATGCCAATTCTCAACAACACCAATCCCAATAAATCATCATTGTACACAATCAATATCATACTCACCATCAACATGGTGCAACCCACAATTCAACCATAACCAATCATCAAGCATATATCACAACATGCATATTTCTCATACATCATACCACCAAGGCATCAATAATCATCATCACATATATGACCACATCATATATCTCAATCATTCAACAACATCAACCATTCAATGCCTATCTTAGGGCCTCTAGCCTAAGTATTTCCTACCACATTACATATTAGATACGGGAAACCGAAACCATACCTTAGCCGATTTCCCAAGCTCAACCAGAGCACTTCCAAATCACTTATCCACAAGCTTTCAAGGCCTCAACACCTCCAAGAATAGATTTTTCACTACCAAATCCCTTTTTCAAGCTTTTCAAAATCACCAATCAAGCTCCAATATTCACATATACACAACCTAAGCCATAATCATCATACCCATACACAACATCTCAAAACCCAAACATCATAAAAATCACAAATCACACTAGGGTTGAGAATCTTACCACACCCAAGGTCCAAGGAGACAAGATTAACCTTCTCCTTCAAGAGAGTTGGGTCCTATAACATCAAAGAGCCCAAAATCTCAACATTTTTGCTCATAAAACTCGAAAACAAGGCTGGAATTTCGAAGAGAAAAATGTGGCTTACCTCAAGATTAATTGTATGGGTTTTGTAGAGCTCTCCGCGGTGAATGCGTGGCCACAAATGGTGCGGCAATCGGAGCTCTAGATCAAAAGTTATGGTGGTTTGAAGATCAAGAGAGAGAAAGAACTTGAGAGAGAGTTCTCCCCTCCATGGCCTCCATTTTCAGCATGTAAGTGTGTTTAGTGAGGAGAGAGAATGCTGAAAACTAGGGTTTTGGCTTAGTTTAGTTGGGCCAAGGGCCCACTTTGGGTCCGGTTGGCCCGGTTTGGCCCGTTCGGTCAAATCTTGGTCCGAATTCTATAAAATTAGTACCGAAATTCTTGTCTCAGTCTCCTCTATCACATTTAACCATAAAAATCACATTTTGGGCTTTCAAGAATAAATTCTCATTTATCGGTTAATAAGCCGTTAATTAACCGGGTTTTACATTCTACCCACCTAATTGGGAATTTTGCCCACAAAATTCAAATGCAATTACCTGAGAATAAATGCGGATAATCCATTCGCATCTCCGACTCGAGTTCCCAAGTGTGTTCCTCAACACCGCCTCGACTCCATGCCACTTTGACTAATGAAACCTCTTTTCCATGCAACCGTTTGATACTAGTATCATCGATTCTGACCGGAGCCACTGGAAGCGTCAAATATTCCCTTAACTGAACCGACTCAGGTTCCAACACATGGCTAGCATCAGGAGTGTACTTCCGAAGCTGCGACACGTGAAACACGTCGTGCAGATTCAAAAGATGAGGTGGTAGAGCCATCCAATACGCCATCGGCCCAATCCTCTCCAGGATCTGAAATAGACCAATGTATCGAGGATTCAACTTCTTTGCCTTAATCGCCCTACCTACTCCTGTAGTCGGAGTAACCTTAAGGAAAACATTATCTCCTTCCTCAAATTCTAAGAGCTTTCACCTCTGATCGGCGTAACTCTTTTGACGACTCGCGCCGTAATCATCCTATCACGGATTTTCTTGACTTGTTCAGTAGTCTCAGCTATCATTTCCGGCCC
>NC_029776.3:34935007-34935585 GCF_000817695.3 Arachis duranensis | reverse complement strand
TCCCATACAAGGCCTCATACGGAGCCATTCCGATGCTCGCATGATAACTATTATTGTATGCAAACTCCACTAATGGCATATACCGATCCCAACTCACCGGTTGGTCCAAAACACAAGTTCTCAACATATCCTCTAGTGTTTGGATCGTCCTCTCGGATTGACCATCTGTTTGAGGATGGTAAGCCGTGCTCAAGCTTAATCGTGTTCCAAAAGCTTTCTGAAATGCATCCCAAAACCTTGAAGTGAAACGAGGATCTCTATCAGAGATTATAGTAGCAGGTACACCATGAAGTCTCACAATCTCCTTTATGTATAACCGTGCTAGCTCCTCAAGGGTGTAAGTCATCCGAATGGGCAAAAAGTGAGCTGACTTCGTCAGTCGGTCCGCAATCACCCAAATAGCATCAAAACCAGCTCTAGTCCTTGGCAATCCCGACACAAAGTCCATTGCAATACTTTCCCACTTCCATTGTGGAATCTCTAAAGGTTGCAACATCCCGGAAGGTCTTTGATGTTCAATCTTTACCTTTTGACAAGTTAAGCACTTTGAAACATATTCCGCCACATCATTCTTCATA
>NC_029776.3:34929570-34934706 GCF_000817695.3 Arachis duranensis | reverse complement strand
TCTCTAATCGGCTCAAACACAAAGTTCCGGATACTTCTCGAGCACCAATATTCAGACTCTCAAATCCCTTGAGCAACTTCTGCTCTTGAAGCATCATCCAAGCCGCATATAATGACTTCTGACTCAATGCATCTGCCACTATGTTCGCCTTTCCCGGATGGTAATGCAACTCAAAGTCGTAGTCCTTCAATAATTCCATCCACCTTTTCTGCCTCATATTAAGCTCTTTCTGATCAAAGAGATATTTCAAACTCTTGTGATCGGAGAAGACTTGGAATTTAACCCCATAGAGATAATGCCTCCACACCTTTAAGGCAAATACAACTGCAGCGAGTTCCAAATCGTGCGTAGGGTAACTAACTTCATGAGGTCTCAACTGTCGTGAGGCATACGCCACCACATTATGATGCTGCATCAGCACGCACCCTAGACCCTTCAATGAGGCATCACAATACACCTCAAATGGCTCGTTCGGCTCAGGTAACACTAACACAGGTGCAGTGGTCAACTTTTTCTTCAATGTCTGAAAGCTCTCCTCGCACTCACAAAACTCACACTTAAGACATTTTTGCATAGAGTTTCTTCTCCTTTAGAATTTGCAACACGGTCCTCAAGTGTTCCGTATGCTCTTCTTCAGTCTTGGAATAAATCAGTATGTCATCAATGAAGACAACAATGAATTTATCCAGAAACGGACGGAAAACTCTATTCATGTAATCCATAAACACTGCAGGAGCGTTCGTCAATCCAAAAGATATTACAGTGTACTCGTAATGACCATAACGAGTCCTAAAAGCGGTCTTAGGGATATCCTCACCCCTCACCCTTATCTGGTGATAACCGGATCGCAAATCGATCTTGGAGAAAACTCCAGCTCCTTGTAACTGATCCATGAGATCATCAATTCTCGGCAATGGGTACTTATTCTTTATTGTAACCTTGTTCAGCTGCCTGTAATCCACACAGAGCCGCATACTCCCATCCTTCTTCTTCACCAGTAACACTGGAGCACCCCACGGAGAGACACTTGGTCGTATAAAATTCTTTCCCAACAAATCCTCTAACTGAGACTTTAGCTCGTTCATCTCTAACGGTGACATCCTATAACGAGCACTTGAGATTGGTCCTACCCCGGGCACCAATTTAATAGCAAACTCAACCTCTCGGTTAGGTGGAAACTCATCAATATCATCAGGAAACACTTCCGGAAACTCATACACAACCGGAATCTGCTCCAACCTTTGATCATCACCCGAAACACCCGCGGCTAACAACAGGATACCCTGACATTTGATTCTAGAACAGTTCACCATCATCGAATTCAAGTAATAATTATTTACCATGATTTCACCACGACCGGCCCTTCAGTATCTTCCGGCATAAAGTACACCGACTTTGTAGAACAATTAAGCAGGATATGGTTCTTAGATAACCAGTCCAATCCCAAGATAAGATCAAGACCAATCATCGGTAAGCAGACTAAATTATGAACAAAATCACGCTGCTTGAACCTAAAGGAAACTTTCGGGCATCCTAGCCTAGTTACCATGGCTTCATGGGTAGCATTATACACTCGTAGATCATAACCTAAGGTTACGATCTTCAATCCTAACTCATGGGCTTTCTCAAATGCAATGAATGAATGCGATGCTCCCGAATCAAATAAAGCATTTAAAGTTTGACCAGCCATTTCATAGTTACCTCTAATGAGTGTCTCAGATCCCTCAGGTCCTACAGCTGAAGTGGTGAACACCCGACCAGTCTGTTGTGCTTTCCCAGCACCTTGTTTCTGCTTCTCAGGATAATTTGCGGCATTATGCCCCGCCTTTCCACAATTGTAGCACAAACCCCATCCAGCCTTGCATGGTGTTCCCGGATGGTGACTTCGACACCTAGTACAAGCTTGATCATTCTGAGGCTGCTTCCCATACCTTTTTCCTTGGGAGTTGTTGTTGTTGGGCCTCTTGAAAGAGCTTCCCTTCTTGAAAGACGGACCTCTAGGTGCAAAGCTCTTCCCTCGGTTCTATAGGAATGATCCTTTGTGACTCTCTTTCTTAGCAGTTGCCTTTTTCACACAAGCTTCAGCAACCCTACACTTGTTCACTAACTCGGAGAAGGTCCTAATCTCCATTGGTCCCACTGAACTAAAAATATCGCTCCGGAGTCCTCTTTCATATTTAACACACTTCCATTCCTCATATTCCACCGGAGTCCCTTGGCACATACGAGAGAATTTGAACAGCTCCTCAAACTTGTCAGTATACTCTGATATGGACATAGTACCCTGCTTCAGCTGTAACAATTCAAGTTCCTTAGCCGTCCTAGCAGAAGTCGGAAAGTACTTCTTATAAAACTCCTCTTGGAAGACATTCCAAGTGATATAGTCATCACCATGTTGCAGAAGACGTCAGATACCTTGCCACCAATGCGACGCTTCACCTGTGAGCATATAGGTAGCAAACTCGACACGCTGCCCTTCAAGTACCACTTGTGCTTGCAGTGCTCGCTCTATAGCCTGAAACCATGTATCAGCCTCAGTCGGACTAGTAGTTCCCTTGAACTTAGGCGGATTAACCTTCAAAAAGTTTGCCAGCGTCATCGGGCTCTGAACTCCACCTCCATCATTATCCTGGTTGTTCATCTGTTGACCAAGAGCCTCAGCAGTGGCTTGCATAGTAGCAGCCATGTTCTCCAATGCAGTCATAAAGTTCACCGGGTCATTAGGGTTATTCTCCAATGCACGAGCATTCGTACGACCTCTCAGACTACCTCTACCGCGTCCACGAGGCGCCATCTGGTTCCTATACACACCAAACAATCGATATTAAGTTGATCAGTCTCAATATCGGAAGTTTAGTGCTTCAAGTCCCAAATGCATGCTCATGAATGTTTATGCCAATTATATCAAGCATATATACTAACAGCATATAACACACATACAGAGAATGCACAGAAGCATAGTCAGTCCATCCCTCAGGCTCTACAGGAACGAACTGCTCTGATACCATAATGCAACACCCTACCATACAGAGTCTTATGCTTAAGTCATAATTCAGAGATGGCAAGGTATTACGACCTCTAAAATAAAAATTTAGTACGTATAGTAGTATGAATGATTGATTATAACTAGGAGCCTTTGTAGAAAAAAGGGGTAAACAAAAAAATCGTAACTCGAAAGCGCAACACTCCGATCAATAACGTAACGAACAAGGATAACCAATACGTGATTATATATATACAAAGGAGTGTCAAAAACAGGAATATCAAGACTCAAAATCCGGCTGCGAAGATAACCGGTCCGAGCATAGCAATATATACATATGATAAAAATAAGGAAAACCCCAAAGGAAACCCAAAGGGACACAAATACATAAAACCTATTCTCCAAAATCTCCCACAAGAGGAGTCATCACAATTTGTATTATTTAATGGAGATAAAGTATCTAAGCAAAATATATAAACCAAAACATAGACCCGAGAACAAAGGATCTTCGCAAATCAAGAAGTCTCCAGCATGCCTCAACGGAAAATCTCACGTCCTGCATCTGAAAACCACAAAATCCGCATGGGTGAGAACCAGAGGTCCCCAGCATGGTAACAGCTTCCACATATATAATACATAATAATAGAGGAAAGCCGAAGGCAATCCTAGAACTTCCTCGAGATAATTTAAAGCTTATAAACAAGCTAAACCGTATAAGGGTATCTGACTAAAGATTCTTCAGTCTAACTAATATTTCCCTTTCCAATTCCTTCTCACCTCCCAACCACCAGCAGGAGTATAATGTAGCAAACACAGTTATATCAGACAAGAAATATACAAATAGGGACAAATAAAGCAGTTAGACAACTAGCAAGTAATATGCAGTCAAATAGGCAATCTCAAACAATTCATATAATGTGCATATGATGAATGCCTTTCCCTAGTGGCTGATGATATCATCTGTCAGTTATAGAGCCAACCCGACAAGTCCTGGCAGTTAACCATTGGACTGTCCCTCTGTCGTGTCTCCCCAACCTGAGTCATGCTCATTATAACTTGATCATAATCATGATCCATATCCATCACCCTCACTGGTGAATATTTATCCATCACCATCACTGGTGAATATTTATCCATCACTATCACTGGTGAATATTTTTGGGGGTGAGCTCGTCCGGGAATTTCACAGTGCCCGGCCACCCTGACGACATAGGGTCAAAAGAGCTTCAAGTTTCGACCTGGAGCACGTGGTGGCTAGCCACTGCTTTCTCCCATGGAAACTCTCATCTCCGATAATGGAAGTGCAACATTCACATTTCATTCAACAGCATATATATGCATTTATACATAGCCATAATCACGGCTCCGCCATAACACGACAATAATCCAGCCATCCAGCTCACGGTTAAATCCATAACCAGCCACCCGGCTCACGGTTAAATCCATAACCAGCCACCCGGCTCACGGTTAAATCCATAAAAACTCATCGACGCGTAAGCGTCATGCACGCTAACGCGTGGATTGAAAAATAGCCAAACGACGCGCACGCGTCAACCACGTGTACGCGTGGGTACTCTCGTGCCCCAGGCACAAAGCTGGCACAGTTTTCGCACAACTCTCTGGAAAATGGCTGGGCATTGGGTGCAGCACAATCGGCGCGCCCGCGCACATCACGCGCACGCGTGGATGGCATTTTCTGGAAGAATGGCGCGTACGCGCCAAGTGCGCCTACGCGCGAGGGGTCATTCTGCTAAAAATTTTCTAAGTTAAAAGCTGTAGAATTCACAGATTTAAACCCCAATCTTCCAACGGACATAACTTCCTCATTTTAAATCATTTTTCACCCGTTCTTCGAACGGCATGGACATCCCGGATTCAATTTCATTTCTAAATAGATTTGGCACAAAACAAAGATCCGTAGTCCAAGTTATGTCCCGTCAAAGTATGCCCAAAAATCATGTTTTTCATAAAAACCACAAGGTGCCATTTTTAAACAGGCCATTTTCAACTCTTTTCAAAACCAATCAAAACTTGCCAATTTCATCCCTTTTCTTTGAAATCAATCAATATATATCAAATTCAACATCAAGCCTCCTCAACTCACACATTGACACATTACCACAATTTACAAAATCACTATCTCATCATTTTAA
>NC_029776.3:34925309-34929461 GCF_000817695.3 Arachis duranensis | reverse complement strand
GTTCAACCCACAATTCAACCATAACCAATCATCAAGCATATATCACAACATGCATATTTCTCATACATCATACCACCAAGGAATCAATAATCATCATCACATATATGACCACATCATATCTCTCAATCATTCAACAACATCAACCATTCAATGCCTATCTTAGGGCCTCTAGCCTAAGTATTTCCTACCACATTACATATTAGATACGGGAAACCGAAACTATACCTTAGCCGATTTCCCAAGCTCAACCGGAGCACTTCCAAATCACTTATCCACAAGCTCTCAAGGCCTCAACACCTCCAAGAATAGATTTTTTACCACCAAATCCCTTTTTCAAGCTTTTCAAAATCACCAATCAAGCTCCAATATTCACATATACACAACCTAAGCCACAATCATCATACCCATACACAACATCTCAATACCCAAACATCATAGAACAACAAAATTACACTAGGGTTGAGAATCTTAACACACCTAAGGTCCAAGGAGACAAGATTAACCTTCTCCTTCAAGAGAGTTGGGTCCTATAACATCAAAGAGCCCAAAATCTCAACATTTTTGCTCATAAAACTCGAAAACAAGGCTGGAATTTCGAAGAGCAAAACGTGGTTTACCTCAAGATTAATTGTATGGGTTTTGTAAAGCTCTCTGCGCTGAACGCATGGCTGCAAACGGTGCGGCAATCGGAGCTCTAGATCAAAAGTTATGGTGGTTTGAAGATCAAGAGAGAGAAAGAACTTGAGAGAGAGTTCTCCCCTCCATGGCCTCCATTTTCAGCATGGGAGTGTGTTTAGTGAGGAGAGAGAATGCTGAAAACTAGGGTTTTGGCTTAGTTTAGTTGGGCCAAGGGCCCACTTTGGGTCCGGTTGGCCCAGTTTGGCCCGTTCGGTCCAATCTTGGTCTGAATTCTATAAAATTGGTACCGAAATTCTTGTCTCAGTCTCCTCTATCACATTTAGCCATAAAAATCACATTTTGGGCTTTCAAGAATAAATTCTCATTTATGGGTTAACTAGCTGTTAATTAACCGGGTTTTACATTCTTCCCACCTAATTGGAAATTTTGCCCACAAAATTCAAATGCAATTACCTGAGAATAAATATGGATAATCCGTTCGCATCTCCGACTCGAGTTCCCAAGTGTGTTCCTCAACACCGCCTCGACTCCATGCCACTTTGACTAATGAAACCTCTTTTCCACGCAACCGTTTGATACTAGTATCATTGATTCTGACCGAAGCCACTGGAAGCGTCAAATCTTCCCTTAACTGAACCGACTCAGGTTCCAACACATGGCTAGCATCAGGAGTGTACTTCCGAAGCTACGACACGTGAAACACGTCGTGCAGATTCGAAAGATGAGGTGGTAGAGCCATCCGATATGCCATTGGCCCAATCCTCTCCAGGATCTGAAATGGGCCAATGTATCGAGGATTCAACTTCTTTGCCTTAATCGCCCTACCTACTCCTGTAGTCGGAGTAACCTTAAGGAAAACATGATCTCCTTCCTCAAATTCTAAGGGCTTTTACCTCTGATCGGTGTAACTCTTTTGACGACTCTGCGCCGTAAGCATCCTATCACGGATTTTCTTGACTTGTTCAGTAGTCTCAGCTATCATTTCCGGCCCTAACAAGCTTTTCTCTCCAGCTTCATACCAACATAGCGGAGATTGACATTTCCTCCCATACAAGGCCTCATACGGAGCCATTCCGATGCTCGTATGATAACTATTATTGTATGCAAACTCCACTAATGGCATATACCGATCCCAACTCACCAGTTGGTCCAAAACACAAGCTCTCAACATATCCTCTAGTGTTTGGATCGTCCTCTCGGATTGACCATCTGTTTTAGGATGGTAAGCCGTGCTCAAGCTTAATCGTGTTCCAAAAGCTTTCTGAAATGTACCCCAAAACCTTGAATGAAACGAGGATCTCTATCAGAGATTATAGTAGCAGGTACACCATGAAGTCTCACAATCTCCTTTATGTATAACCGTGCTAGCTCCGCAAGGGTGTAAGTCATCCGAATGGGCAAAAAGTGAGCTGACTTCGTCAGTCAGTCCACAATCACCCAAATAGCATCAAAACCAGCCCTAGTCCTTGGCAATCCCGACACAAAATCTATTGCAATACTTTCCCACTTCCATTGTGGAATCTTTAAAGGTTGCAACATCCCGGAAGGTCTTTGATGTTCAATCTTTACCTTTTGACAAGTTAAGCACTTTGAAACATATTCCGCCACATCATTCTTCATACCCGACCACTAGAACATTGCCTTTAAATCATGGTACATCTTAGTACTTTCCGGGTGAATGGAGAATCCGCTTTTGTGTGCCTCCTTTAAAATATCTTACCTCAAAGTGCCCACATCCGGCACAATGATCCTACCCTTGAATCTCCATAACCCATCTTTTTCTTCCGACACTCTCCATTATTTTCCTTGCTCAATAGCCGGTAACACCTTCCATAACGCTTCATCATTTTGATGAACCTTTAGGAGTTCGGACTTAAAATCACTTGAGATCTCTAATCGGCTCAAACACAAAGTTCCGGATACTTCTCGAGCACCAATATTCAGACTCTCAAATCCCTTGAGCAACTTCTCCTCTTGAAGCATCATCCAAGCCGCATATAATGACTTCCGACTCAACGCATCTGCCACTATGTTCGCCTTTCCCGGATGGTAATGCAACTCAAAGTCGTAGTCCTTCAACAATTCCATCCACCTTCTCTGCCTCATATTAAGCTCTTTCTGATCAAAGAGATATTTCAAACTGTTGTGATCGGAGAAGACTTGGAATTTAACCCCATAGAGATAATGCCTCCACACCTTCAAGGCAAACACAACTGCAGCGAGTTCCAAATCGTGCGTAGGGTAACTAACTTCATGAGGTCTCAACTGTCGTGAGGCATACGCCACCACATTATGATGCTGCATCAGCACGCACCCTAGACCCTTCAATGAGGCCTCACAATACACCTCAAATGGCTCGTTCGGCTCAGGTAACACTAACACAGGTGTAGTGGTCAACTTTTTCTTCAATGTCTGAAAGCTCTCCTCGCACTCAGGAGTCCAAACAAACGGAGTGTCTTTGCGGGTTAACTTTGTCATTCGCAAAGCTATCTGTGAAAAGCCCTTGATAAACCTTCGGTAATAGCCAGCTAAACCCAGAAAACTCCTTATCTCTGTTACGGTGGTTGGTTGCTTCCAATCCATCACAGCCTCCACCTTAGTTGGATCTACGGCTATTCCCTTCTTACTCACCACGTGACCCAAAAACTTCACCTCACTCTTCCAAAACTCACACTTAGACAGTTTTGCATAGAGTTTCTTCTCCTTTAGAATTTGCAACACAGTCCTCAAGTGTTCCGCATGCTCTTCTTCAGTCTTGGAATAAATCAGTATGTCATCAATGAAGACAACAACAAATTTATCTAGAAACGGACGGAAAACTCTATTCATGTAATCCATGAATACCGCAGGAGCATTCGTCAATCCAAAAGACATTACAGTGTACTCGTAATGACCATAACGAGTACTGAAAGTGGTCTTAGGGATATCCTCACCCCTCACCCTTACCTGGTGATAACCGGATCGCAAATCAATCTTGGAGAAAACTCCAGCTCCTTGTAACTGATCCATGAGATCATCAATTCTCGGCAATGGGTACTTATTCTTTATTGTAACCTTGTTCAGCTGCCTGTAATCCACACAGAGCCGCATACTCCCATCCTTCTTCTTCACCAGTAACACTGGAGTACCCCACGGAGAGACACTTGGTCGTATAAAATTCTTTTCCAACAAATCCTCTAACTGAGACTTTAGCTCGTTCATCTCTAACGCTGACATCCTATAAGGAGCACTTGAGATTGGTCCCGCCCCGGGCACCAATTCAATAGCAAACTCAACCTCTCGGTTAGGTGGAAACTCATCAATATCATCAGGAAACACTTCCGGAAACTCATACACAACTGGAATCTGCTCAAACCTTTGATCATCAACCAAAACACCCGCGGCTAACAACAGGATACCCTGACATTCGATTCCAGAACAGTTCACCATCATCGAATTCAAGTAATAATTATTTACCACGACCGGCCCTTCAGTATCTTCCGGCATAAAGTACACCGACTTTGTAGAACAATC
>NC_029776.3:34899341-34925203 GCF_000817695.3 Arachis duranensis | reverse complement strand
ATGAACAAAATCATGCTGCTTGAACCTAAAGGAAACTTCCGGGCATCCTAGCCTAGTTACCATGGCTTCATGGGTAGCATTATGCACTCTTAGATCATAACCTAAGGTTACAATCTTCAATCCTAACTCATGGGCTTTCTCAAATACAATGAATGAATGCGATGCTCCCGAATCAAATAAAGCATTTATAGTTTGACCAGCCATTTCACAGTTACCTCTAATGAGTGTCTCAGATCCCTCAGCTCCTACAGCTGAAGTGGTGAATACCCGACCAGTCTGTTGTGCTTTCCCAGCACCTTGTTTCTGCTTCTCAGGACAATTTGCGGCTTTATGCCCCGCCTTTCCACAATTGTAGCACAAACCCCATCCGGCCTTGCATGGTGCTCCCGGATGGTGACTTCCACACCTAGTACAAGCTTGATCATTTTGAGGCTTCTTCCCATACCTTTTTCCTTGGGAGTTGTTGTTGTTGGGCCTCTCGAAAGAGCTTCCCCTCTTGAAAGACGGACCTCTAGGTGCAAAGCTCTTCCCTCGGTTCTATAGGAATGATCCTTTGTGACTCTCTTTCTCAGCAGTTGCCCTTTTCACACACTCTTCAGCAACCCTACACTTGTTCACTAACTCGGAGAAGGTCCTAATCTCCATTGGTCCCACTGAACTGAAAATATCCCTCCGGAGTCCTCCTTCATATTTAACACACTTCCATTCCTTATATTCCACCAGAGTCCCTTGGCACATACGAGAGAACCTGAACAGCTCCTCAAACTTGTCAGTATACTCTAATATGGACATAGTACCCTGCTTTAGCTGTAACAATTCAAGTTCCTTAGCCGTCCTAGCAGAAGTCGGAAAGTACTTCTTATAGAACTCCTCTTGGAAGACATTCCAAGTGATATAGTCATCACCCTGCTGCAGAAGACGTCGGATATCTTGCCACCAATACGACGCTTCACCTGTGAGCATATAGGTAGCAAACTCGACACGCTACCCTTCAAGTACCACTTGTGCTTGCAGTGCTCGCTCTATAGCCTGAAACCATGTATCAGCCTCAATCGGACTAGTAGTTCCCTTGAACTTAGGCGGATTAACCTTCAAAAAGTTTGCCAGCGTCATCGGGCCCTGAACTCCACCTCCATCATTACCCTGGTTGTTCATCTGTTGACCAAGAGCCTCAGCAGTGGCTTGCATAGCAGCAGCCATGTTCTCCAACGCAGTCATAAAGTTCACCGGGTCATTAGGGTTATTCTCCGATGCACGAGCATTCGTACGACCTCTCACACTACCTCTACCGCGTCCACGAGGCGCCATCTGGTTCCTATACACACCAAACAATCGATATTAAGTTGATCAGTCTCAATAACGAAAGTCTAGTGCTTCAAAGTCCCAAATGCATGCTCATGAACGTTTATGCCAATTATATCAAGCAGATATACTAATAGCACATAACACACATACAGAGAATACACAGAAGCATAGTCAGTCGATCCCTCAGGCTCTACAGGAACAAACTGCTCTGATACCATAATGTAACACCCTACCATACAGAGTCTTATGCTTAAGTCATAATTCAGAGATGGCAAGGTATTACGACCTCTAAAATAAAAATTTAGTACGTATAGTAGTATGAATGATTGATTATAACTAGGAGCCTTTGTAGAAAAAAGGGGTAAACAAAAAATCGTAACTCGAAAGCGTAACACTTCGATCGATAACGTAATGAACAGCGCAACACTCCGATCGATAACGTAACGAACAAGGATAACCAACGCGTGATTATATATATACAAAGGAGTGTCAAAAACAGGAATATCAAGACTCAAAATCCGGCTGCGAAGATAACCGGTCCGAGCATAGCAATATATACATATGATAAAAATAAGGAAAACCCCAAAGGAAACCCAAAGGGACACAAATACATAAAACCTATTCTCCAAAATCTCCTACAAGAGGAGTCATCACAATTTGTATTATTTAATGGAGATAAAGTATCTAAGCAAAATATATAAACCAAAACATATACCCGAGAACAAAGGATCTTCGCAAATCAAGAAGTCTCCAGCATGCCTCAACGGAAAATCTCACGTCCTGCAGCAGCGGGAAACCTCACGTCCTGCATCTGAAAACCACAAAATCCGCATGGGTGAGAACCAGAGGTCCCCAGCATGGTAACAGCTTCCACATATATAATACATAATAATAGAGGAAAGCCGAAGGCAATCCTAGAACTTCCTCGAGATAATTTAAAGCTTATAAACAAGCTAAACCGTATAAGGGTATCTGACTAAAGATTCTTCAGTCTAACTAATACTTCCCTTTCCAATTCCTTCAAACCTCCCAACCACCAGTAGGAGTATAATGTAGCAAACACAGTTATATCAGACAAGAAATATACAAATAGGGACAAATAAGGCAGTTAGACAATTAGCAAGTAATATGCAGTCAAATAGGCAATCTCAAACAATTCATATAATGTGCATATGATGAATGCTTGTCCCTAGTGGCTGATGATATCATTTGTCGGTTATAGAGCCAACCCGACAAGTCCTGGCAGTTAACCGTTGGACTGTCCCTCTGTCGTGTCTCCCCAACTTGAGTCATGCTCATTATAACTTGATCATAATCATGATCCATATCCATCACCCTCACTGGTGAATATTTATCCATCACCATCACTGGTGAATATTTATCCATCACCATCACTGGTGAATATTTATCCATCACCATCATTGGTGAATATTTATCCATCACCATCACTGGTGAATATTTTTGGGGGTGAGCTCGTCCGGGAATTTCACAGGGCCCGGCCACCCTGACGACATAGGGTCAATAGAGCTTCAAGTCTCGACCTGGAGCACGTGGTGGCTAGCCACTGCTTTCTCCCAGGGAAACTATCATCTCCGATAATGGAAGTGCAACATTCACAATTCATTCAACAACATATATATGCATTTATACATAGCCATAATCATGGCTCCGCCGTAACACGGCAATAATCCAGCCATCCGGCTCACGATTAAATCCATAACTAGCCGTTTCATTAACAATTACAGCCTTTCGGCCTATGGCATAACAAGCACTTCCACCACCATCCTCCGCATCTCACATAATCATGCTTGATCCTCATTGATCATTCATTTTTCCCTTGCTTCACTTGCAAGTTATCACATTCACTAGCCTTTCTTCTCATAGCTAGACATATCATAATGATTTAAGATATAAGTGGTGAGATCGGAGGCTTAGAAGTATGAGATTTGGCTTTTAAAACTCAAAAATCAACTTTGGGATGAAAACAGGGCCACGCGTATGCACACTCCACGCGCACGCGTGGATGGCCTCAAAAGCCCATTGACGCGTAAGCGTCATGCACGCTAACGCGTGGATTGAAAAATAGCCAAACGACGCGCACGCGTCAACCACGCGTACGCGTGGGTACTCTCGTGCCCCAGGCACAAAGCTAGCACAGTTTTCGCACAACTCTCTGGAAAATGGCTGGGCATTGGGTGCAGCACAATCGGCGCGCCCGCGCACATCACGCGCACGCGTGGATGGCATTTTCTGGAAGAACGGCGCGTACGCGCCAAGTGCGCCTACGCGCGAGGGGTCATTTTGCTAACAATTTTCTAAGTTAAAAGCTGCAGAATTCACAGATTTAAACCCCAATCTTCCAACGGACATAACTTCCTCATTTTAAATCATTTTTCACCCGTTCTTCGAACGGCATGGACATCCCGGATTCAATTTCATTTCTAAATAGAGTTGGCACAAAACAGAGATCCGTAGTCCAAGTTATGTCCCGTCAAAGTATGCCCAAAAACCATATTTTTCATAAAAACCACAAGGTGCCATTTTCAAACAGGCCATTTTCAACTCTTTTCAAAACCAATCAAAACATGCCAATTTCATCCCTTTTCTTTGAAATCAATCAATATCTATCAAATTCAATATCAAGCCTCCTCAACTCACACATTGAGACTTTACCACAATATACAAAATCACTATCCCATCATTTTAACCCACTTCACCCAAGTGGCTCAAACCCAAACACGTTGACATATCATATACTCTTCCTCATGCCAATTCTCAACAACACCAATCCCAATAAATCATCATTGTACACAATCAATATCATACTCACCATCAACATGTTTCAACCCACAATTCAACCATAACCAATCATCAAACATATATCACAACATGCATATTTTTCATACATCATACCACCAAGGCATCAATAATCATCATCACATATATGACCACATCATATATCTCAATCATTCAACAACATCAACCATTTAATGCCTATCTTAGGGCCTCTAGCCTAAGTATTTCCTACCACATTACATATTAGATACGGGAAACCGAAACCATACCTTAGCCGATTTCCCAAGCTCAACCGGAGCACTTCCAAATCACTTATCCACAAGCTCTCAAGGCCTCAACACCTCCAAGAACAGATTTTTCACCACCAAATCTCTTTTTCAAGCCTTTCAAAATCATCAATCAAGCTCGAATATTCACATATACACAACCTAAGCCACAATCATCATACCCATACACAACATCTCAATACCCAAACATCATAGAACAACAAAATTATACTAGGATTGAGAATCTTACCACACCCAAGGTCCAAGGAGACAAGATTAACCTTCTCCTTCAAGAGAGTTGGGTCCTATAACATTAAAGAGCCCAAAATCTCAAAAGCTCATAAAACTTGAAAACAAGGCTGGAATTTCGAAGAGCAAAACGTGGCTTACCTCAAGATTAATTGTATGGGTTTTGTAGAGCTCTCCGCGGTGAACGCGTGGCCGCAAACGGTGCGGCAATCGGAGCTCTAAATCAAAAGTTATGGTGGTTTGAAGATCAAGAGAGAGAAAGAACTTGAGAGAGAGTTCTCCCCTCCATGGCCTCCATTTTCAGCATGTGAGTGTGTTTAGTGAGGAGAGATAATTCTGAACACTAGGGTTTTGGCTTAGTTTAGTTGGGCGAAGGGCCCAATTTGGATCCGGTTGGCCCGGTTTGGCCCGTTCGGTCCAATCTTGGTCCGAATTCTATAAAATTGGTACCGAAATTCTTGGCTCAGTCTCCTCTATCACATTTAGCCATAAAAATCACATTTTGGGCTTTCAAGAATAAATTCTCATTTATGGGTTAATTAGCCGTTAATTAACCGGATTTTACACTACATGGCAGACAGATCAAGATCAGTAACAGGGAAGGACATAATGGCTGGAACTGATGGAGGGAAGCTACATGGCGGCAAAAATTTTTGGAGCAGGAGATTCACACCTTTACTCCTCTAGGATTCGCACGAAAACGAGAAGAATGGTGCTGGATTATTTTTGCCAAATATTTTAATAAAATATCCAAAATGCTATTTGCGGCAATTGGAGTTCCAACTACCGCTATCCTCATAAGTTTTCAATGAAGCATGAAAACATTGTTAGAACCGCCGCTATTCCGTCAATTCGCGGTGGTTCTAGAAAAAATGCCAGCAAATTTCTTGCCGCAACTCTCCACCTCTCTTGTAATGATTCATAATTGGTTTTTGTTTATGTTAGACTAACTTTGTTAAACTTGGTAAACAAAAGGACTTGAATGTATATCATTATTACTGTATAATATGTAAAAGGTTATTAGCAAGTACAATTTGTAACATTCTTACTTATGAGTTTGTTATGCTTATGTCATAAAAGGTTATTAGCAAGAACGTTACTATATTATTTATTAACCTTAGTCACTAATACATAACTAAAAATAATATGTAAATATGATCGCGTAAAAAAATTTCTTCTCATCAAGATACACACATTTCATTGAATAAAATGAATTACACGAGTAGAAGCAAATAAAAAAACCATAATATCACAGTCCGATTTGGTAGTGACTAATGCAAAGTGAAAGGGTTTCTTAGCAAGGTTATCAACCATATAGTTTATCAAATGATAACTCTTTTCCAAACATATAATTTCAAGCTACATTTAATATGTATTACTGACACGAATTTATACAATACATATAATACATCATAACTAAATAGACATGATGAATCTTGTGTGTGATATATAAAGCATTTAATAGAGCAAAAGATTTAAATATTTCAATAAAAATTATATGGCCTTAACTTGGAAAATAAGGGCTCACCGAATAACTAATATTTCTTTAAGAGTTAAAGGATTAGGACATTGATCAACATCCGTATTTGAAAAAAATAAAAGGATGATGGAGTGAGTTGTGCAACTCGGTGATTAAATAATATATCTGTAACCACATATGATAAAATTAAATAAAATTAAATAATTCGTTAAATTATATATAAATAGAATGTCTTTTAATATTATACACTGGGCGAGTCCACCTCCATGAGTAGCTCTTTCCTTTAATCTTATTAACAGATCTAATGTATGGCTTACATGCTACCTAGTATCACTCTTATTAGCCTAGTATCAACATCTATTGATAGTTTTTCTACTCTAATATCATGAAAAAAGTGATATACAACCTTCAAAAATTCAAAGAGTTATAACTAATGAATTTACCATAATTCTTTGGAATAAGAACTTGAAAAATCTAGAGAAATGAGGTTAAATGAGTTTATCTTAAATGGGATTCATATCAAAGTATCTAGACAATTATTCCTTTATTGGTATAAATCCATCCAAAACAATTTTAATACCTTTGGTTTGATATTTTTTTTTTTCATGGTTAGAATATTCACCTTTTGAAGATGTTGCATATTGTTTATTTTGTTATTTGGTTAACAAAAAATCTAGTGGATATAATGGGTCAAATATTTTTATTAGTAAAGAATTTAGAAGTTGAAAAAGTTAATAACAGAGTGAAATATTCGAGATGATCCTTACTCACCACATAATAATGCAGTTGGAACGTGTCTAATTAAATCAAGTAAGTCATATTTAAAATGTAATTGAGAGTCATATTTCTAAGAAAATTTAAAAGAATCAATTATGTCTGAAATCCTCCATTAATGAAACTTGTTGACTAACATTCCAAGTTTTTTCTTTTAGAGACCATGGTGAGGCTTCAAAATAAAAAATTGAGGTAATTTTTTTGAAATGAGAAAATTTATGACATCTTACAATAATAAAGTTGCAAAGACTTCGTTTGAAAATACTTTATATAATGCTAAGTATACTTCAGATCAAATTAAAAAAGAAATCTTAGCATATTCTCTCAAAACAAAGTGAGAAAACATATTTGTGAAAAAAAATATAGATTCTAAGTTTTGCATTGTAGTAGATATAGCTCGTGATAAATTTAAAAGAGAACAAACGACACTTATTTTATAATTTGTTTATATACATGGTTTTATTCAAGACTTTTTTTATTTTGTATATGTTAAAGATACTACAAGATTAACTTTGAAAAAAGAATTATGTGGTGTTCTTTCTCGATATGATCTTCATGTATCTAATAACATGAGAGGGGAATGGAATAAGTTACAAGCATTATTTATAAAAGATTATCCTTATGCTTATTATATCTATTATTTTTTCATTAGTTACAACTTGTATTGATTGCTACATCTGGAGAAGTTATCCATGCACATCAATTTTTTTTTCAAAATTGACTTTCATTGTCAACATCATTCATTTCTCTTGAAAAATGTAAATTATTTTGTGAGCAACATGGTATTCTAATTCCTGTTTTAACTATTTCTTATGTAGCACGGCAAGGACGATTGCATCACCAAAAAGATCATATCATAGTTGAGCATTATTTTAGAGTAGAAATATCTTCTGTCACAACTGATAAGCAATTACAAAAGTTGAATAGCAGATTCAATGATCAAGCAATGCATTTGTTAATCTGATCTCTGCTCTCACAACTAAGGATGCTTACAATAAATTTGGCATTGTTAAGATTTTTACTCTTATTGACAATTATTATCCCAAGGACTTCATTGAATAAGAGAAGATTAATTTACTTTTTCAACTTCTACATTTTATTTTTATGTTCATTAACATCTATAATGAAGAATCTATCAACTATTCATGAATTGTATAGATAGCAGAAGAAAATAAGTCAAAAGTATATTACTTGATTAATAGGTTGATTCGTCTGATATTAAGTCTTCCAATTTTCGTAGCTACTAGAGAGCGATCATTTTTAGCAATGAAAATAATGAAGATAATATTAAAAAACAAGATAGAAAATGACTTTTTCATGGATAGTTTGATTATTTATATTGAGAAAAAAAATTACTAAAAAGTTTAGTTTAACTTAAAGAAAATACATTCAGGAAATCCTCACCATGGCTAAAATGTAATGTTGTAGGTTGTACGCTATTCCTCTATTATCAACTTTAAAACTATCAACCTCTAGTAGCAAACCATTTGATGATCCTTCTTTGTACAAATAAATAGTAGGTAGTTTCCAATATCTCACTATCACCAGAACTAAAATGACGTATTGTGTTTAAGCAACATCCATTAGGAGAACATTGGAAGGTGGTGAAGAGAATTTTGAGGTACATGGCAAAGACATTCCTTCATGACATGCATGTGAGAGAAACTAATGCATTCCACTTCACTGCTTATAACGATTCTAACTAGGGTAGTGACCAAGATAATAGAAAGTCAACCGCAGAAATGTCTACCTTCTATAGGAACAATTTAATCTCTTAGGTAGCGTTTGGTAGAGAGACAGAGACTGAAAGACTGAGATTGAGAGATTAAGACTAAGAGACAGAGACCGAAATAAATTTCAGTATTCAGTTTGGTGCAAAGTGAGAGACAGAAATTGAAATAAGAATAAAACTCTAATTTAATTTGCAAAAAGGATAAAATTGAAATTAATTAATTGAAATGAGGGTATTTTAGATATAAAATATTATTAAAATTTCAGTCTCCGTCTCTAAAAATTTCAGTCCCTTGTGTCCCTACTTTTTGGAGGTACTGAAATACTGAAATTTTAGGGACAGAGACATAAATTTTAGTACCATTCTCTAAGCCAACAAACATGATACTGTGTCTCAGTCTCCCAGTCTCTATCCCAGTACCTCAAAACAAACGCTACCTTAGGGTGCGTTTGTTTTTGAGAAGAGGACAAGACAAGACACTAAGAACAAGACACAAAGGATAGAGACACAAAATTCTGTGTTTTTTTATTCTGTTTGTTAATAAACTAGAACAAATTATGAAAATTCAATTTATTCTTATTTTTTTATTTAAAAAATTTGAGAAGAAAAATATAATACTAAAAAATATAATTATAAAAAATTAACAAGAATAATGAAAGAAAAAATAAAAAATAAGTTATATCCCTTGTTATTGTCTCTGTGTCCTTCATGTCAGGATGGACACAAAATACACTAATTCAGTGTCTCTGAACACAATGCCTCTGTCCATATCTCATCTGTCAAACACAATTTTATGTCTCTATGTCCGTGTCTCAGTGTCCTGTCCCTGAAAACAAACGCAGCTTTAGATATCACAAAAATAGACAATTGTAGCTCGATCAAGACAGAAGCAGAGTATAACTCTTTAGCCTTGGTAGTGCCTAAGTCTATGTGGTTGGAGAACCTACTACCTAAGCTGAAGTTTAGCTTACCTGTTGCACCTTAAACATATTGTGATGATATTAGTGTTGTATTGTTAGCTGCATCCTAATCCTTACTCCAGACATTTTGAAATAAATCTTCACTTTATAAGAGATTATATAATAAAAAGAATCTTAGAGGTGAGTCACATCTTTAGTATTGCTCAACTAGCTGATGTACCAACAAAAGTAGTTCCCTCAGCAAAGTTTTTAGATTTCGGACACAAATTCAAAGACCAGAACTCTCTACCATTGAGTTTGAGGGGAAATGATATTGTAAACATAAGTAAAGAAGAGTAGAACTTAATAGTTATGTTAGTTAGATATTGCTGAATTAGTTAATGAGTTAGTACTAGTTAGTTATAAGTGTTAGAGATTGTTAGCTCACTTCATTTTTATATTTTAAAATATAACAAAATAGTTGTAATTGATCTAGTCATACATTCAATACAGTCATAAAACAAATCTCTCTATTTCTTTCTACACCTTCTACACTAGCTCAGTTCTCAATTGATAATCATAATTCATACATGTGTCCATCATCATATATAAGTATACCAAAGTTATCAATTAATCATAATTCTTATCAAATCAATTTCTAATCACATATATAATAAACTAAATTCACACGTATCAAACTCAACATCATGAATATCCATCCAGAATCATCAATCTCAATATCTCAGGGCCTCTTGCCTAAAGTTCAATATAATGTTATATAATATTTATTAAAAAATCAACTTGTATTATATCTTTTCAAGTTTCTCAAAGCTCAAAATATTCATACCAATCATCAATAATACTTAACAATACAAAACATTTACTGAAGAATAATTATTTCACTCATTTAATTATATTTCACTTCTAGAGTTAGGGAAAATGCATTTTACTTATCTGAAAAGTTTAGACTCTGGAAATTTAGCACTCTTAAGATCAAATATCAAGTTTTTCTAACAAGATTAAACTTAGAAAGATCCTTTTCTTGTATTTATTCTTGAAACTAAAAAATTTCCTAAAGGGGAAGAGCAAAATCTTAGTTATCACCTTGTAAAACTTACATGGTTGCATAAGGAGAAAGGAGAAAAACATGTCAATTAGAGTAAATTTTTTATTAAAGTTCCAAATTTTTAGAAATTGAAGAAAAAAGCGGATAAACAATGTTTTGTGTTCTTTCCTTTTATCACCCTCTTTTTTTCGTAATTGTCTTCTCTATAATCGAGGAAGAAGAATAAAAAAGGAAAGAAAAGAAAGAAGCTCACGTTGCCTTTAAATGGAGTAAGAGGCATTTTTATTCTTTTGCCTTTAGTCCTATCCAGAAGCCAAATTTTAAAGATATCTATTTTGGTACGCATCCAAAATAATATTCTAGTTTTTCCCTTTTTTAGTCCCGTTAGCAATACTAAGTTATTAATGTAAGATGTGCAATTACTTGTGGCACAATAATTCTTTTCTTAAAAATAAATATATTTTTATTCTTCAAATAAGTTTTCTAAATTTAAAATTTATCAGCAGATTTTTTAATTGTAGATTTTAAACTTTTAGCGAGTTAAAATGACCCAGATGGTTTAGACAGTCTTATATCTAATTTAAAATTATAGGCCAAATAATATTTTGGGTCTTATACTACCAACATTCGAAATCTGCAAATTGTATCCAATTTTATTCACCCTTACCAATGATTCCATGTAAGTCCTCCAAGATTTTAATAATTTTTACTGTTAACTATTGTCATCCATTGAACATCTATCATTATTTGAGAACAACTCATAAATCATCTCATGAGTTATCATTTTTTAACTTGTTAAAACTTCTCATTTTCTGACTACTAATGGCATAAATCCTTTATATAGCTTGGCTTGTACTTCTATATCTTCACATTTTTTAAAATATTTGGATCATATATTTCATATGCTATTACTATGTAAAATAATGTCTATTTTGAGGGAGGGTGTTAAAAATATATAATAAGTTTTTCATTGTTTAAATTTAAATTTAAGTTTAAGATTTGAGTTAGTTTATTTGATTAATTTTGGGTAGCGGTGTTTACGGGTTGGGCTGGTCGGGTTTAATTAAACTCAGACACCATCCTAAAAGGTCCTTGAATCTATTTTGACCGGACCCGAACAATACAATATAATATAAAAAATATTAATTGAAGTATAAAAGTATAATATGACATTACTAATTTAACTATAAAATATATAATTTTATTATAAAATACAACTTTGGGCCGAATCGGATGACTCGAAGTATAATCCAAATCCGACCCAAAAATAATACTAGGTAAAAGTAACAAACCTAAACCCGATAAAATATGACTTGAGTCTAGGCCATATTTTAGGATTAGTTTTAAGTTTAATGTTTGTTATTTTTTATTCAATCATTGCAATCATAACCATTTTTAATTAGAGTTATCACCGATTTATCTATATAAAATAAAATTCTAAGTATAAGTGGTGTTATAATGCTAACTGATTGAATAATAATAATAATAATAATAACAAAAAAGCTCTACATACAAGCCATTAGGGCTGGTATGCTTTACAAGTTCATTAAGCAATAAACTCACAAAATGCGCTGCATGCCTTACGTCCAATACACGCGCTATATAAAGATCCCGCGTATATGTAACTACCAAATTTAAAAGATTTGTTTTCTTCTTCGTTCTCCTTATCGTTCTTCTTCTTCTCGTTCTTCTTCTTCTCGTTCTTCTCTCCTTATTTCTAGATTTGTTTTCTTTTTCGTTCTTCTTCTCGTTCTTCTTCTTCCCGTTCTTCTTCTTCTTGTTCTTCTCTCTTTCTAACTCTAGCTTCGTTTTCTATCGATTTTTGTTTACTGAAATCAAAGTTTGGATTCGTTTTGAAGATAATAGATGATTCAACCTCAGATTCTCAGCTGAATCAGGGGGAAGTGGATTATGAATTTGAATCTAACGAAGTTCTTGAGGTTTGATTTACATACGTTTACTCTGAATTTTGTTACAGTAATTTGTATAGCATTGTGTAGCTGAATAATTCGTGAACATTGACTGTGAGACTAACGCGTCAACATAAATCTGTGGATTGAATGTAATGTATTTGATTGATTATCTGGAATTTATAGCAGATGCTCGGGTGTAGATCGGAGCTTTCTTTGGGTGTATTTGTTTCGGTAGTGTGGGTGTATTTACATTTATGACTTTTTCTGTTATTTTAGCTGAGTTGTTGTCGTTCGGGTGTATTATATGAGACATGATTGGGTGTGTTTTTAGTTTTCGTCATGGTGTATTCTGCAGCCTGTGTATTTACAACTTATGGCTTTTATCGTCATTTTGGTTGAGTTGGTGCCGTTCGGGTGTATTATATTACCAATGATTGGGTGTATTATAGTTTTTGACATGGTGTATTCTGCAGCCTCTCTCTGTTGTTGATGACCAGTTTATTCCGAAGGTTGGAATGACCTTTACCACCCTTGAAGATGTTAGAAAATTTTACAGGAACAAGTATTTCGGAGATGTTATTTCATTTGACACCACATACAATACAAACAGGTAATAAACTGTCCCTTTTTATGATTCTAAATTAATGTGTTTTATGAATCTGCCACAGAGGTGTATATTGGGTGTTTTTTGGGTGTATACAAAGCATTTTTTGGGTGTACGTAATGATTTTTCATTCTACACTATGGTAATTTGTTTCATGTATAATTTGGTTTGTGGTTCTTTTGTCGGGGTGAATCACCACGGTCAGTCAACACTTCTCGGATGCTCTTTGATGAAAAACAAAGAAATTGAATCATTCAAATGGTTATTTCAATGTTGGCTTCGTTGCATGGGAGAAAATGCTCCGAAAGGGTTTTTCGCCGATCAATGCGCATCAATGAAAAGGGCTTTAGAGGCCTGTATGGCAACAACAATTCACCGTTGGTGTATTTGGCACATCATGAAGAAGATTCCAAGCAAATTAAACGGGTACAAGGGACATGCAGAAATTGAACAAGAAATGAGCGAAGTTGTTTGGAACTCTCATAGTAAAGACTCATTTGATAGGAATTGGAATGAATTTCTGCTGAATTTTGGTCTTGTGGACAACAAGTGGCTTTTAGGTAATGTTTGTTTAAAATCTGCAGCAGAGGTTTAAATTTAATTTTCTTCGGGTGTATTTATAGTCTGTGTTTGGGTGTATTCTGCAGATCTCTATGAAGACCGTCATATATGGGTTCCAATCTATCTGGATCACCACTTATGGACAGGGATGAAAAGCACGCAAAGGATCTCTATGTTATAAAATACTGTTTATTTTTTTTACAATGGTTTAAGGGTTTTGGGTATTAGGGTTTAGGGTTTTATGGTTTACGGGGTACGGGTTAGGGTTTAGGTTTTAAGTATTTCGTGTTTAGGGTTTTAAGGATAAAGCATCAGGGGGATAGATTTTTTGGTGTATATTCAACGTTCTTTGGGTGTAAAAAATGGCAAGTTATGGATATATATTTAGTTTGATTTTTTCCTTCATATTATAGTACCTGTAATTCATACATTTTGAATACAGCAGAGAGATTTTAATTATTGAAAGAAATTTTACAATAAACAGAACTATAATTGGAAAATTTTTACAACATGTGTTCAATTTGTTACAGGACTATATAACATTTACATTAAATAGTGTCAATATCCTCAGAATCTATCTGACAATATGGACTCAATAAAAATGAGGATGGCTTGGACAGTCTTATTGCATTACTTTTCCTAATGGCTTCAGCTTTGTCTAGATTCATGTTATGGAATAGAATCCTGGAAGCATATTCCACTCTAAAGTGGTCCACCTCGTCCTACAGTTAAAAAGAATATTCTGTTTAATCAACCATGTTAATTGAGAAATGTAATACAGAGTTATTTACTTTTTAAACACATTTACCTAGCTGACATTTATTTCATCTAAGCACACTTACATTTCTTCCAACTTGGTTTCTGGCTGCCATTTTTTCTGAAATAAAAAATACACTCATATATATCAGCAGGATACACCCAAGGATATAAATAAGATACACCCATAGATATGAGTCAGATACACACATAGATATCAGTCAGATATCACTCAAACATGCATTAATATACAAGGGCAAGCAACATTACAAGTTCAGGCAATATACACCCATGGACAATCAAATATTAGAACAGTGAAACTGTTGAATATATATTATAGTATATCAGTTCAGAAAAATACACCCATAGATATCAGCAAGATACACCTAAGGATATAAATAAGATACATCCATAGATATGAGTCAGATACACACATAGATATCAGTCAGATATCACTCAAACATGCATTAATATACAAGGGCAAGCAACATTACAAGGTCAAGTAATATACACCCATGGACAATCAAATATTAGAACAGTGCAACTGTTGAATATATTACAGTATATCAGTTCAGAAATATACACCCAACAAAGTATGTGATATACACCCAACAAGTTACTCCATATACACCCAGCAAATTACGCATTATATTCCAAACAATCAATTACCAGAAGAACTAGAAAAACAACTACACTAATACCTAGAACAACTAAGAAGAACACTATAACCTAGAACCAAGAATAACAGTAAAACGTAGAATAAGTAGAATATTAAAAACTGTAAAATGAGACTTAGAACAAGAACAGTAAAACCTAGAAGAATGTAGAAGAACAGTAAAACCTAGTTCTTCGTTTTCGAAATCTGAAAAATATAGAATATGAATGAAATAGTAACATAACGTACCTTGAGTATTATAACTTCGTTTTTTCTTGAGATTCTTGATCGAGAGTTCTACGTTGTGTTGATGGAGAGTTCTGATCTTCGCGACAAGTGCTATCTCTGCAGTTTGGAATGTTGCTCGAAAATGGACGGTTTGTGTTTTCTTTGAACGGGTTGGAGAAGTGGAAGAGTGCGCTATTAAAGAGTGCTATTTGCGAAGAGAAACCGTTTGAGTGGAACGCGTGTAATTTACGCTCCATTCAAAGTGAGATGAGTGCGCGTGTGAACGATGTGTGGGTTGGAAACTTGTAAAACTTGTAGGGCCTTTTTGCTTGTATGTGTAGCAGGCCTGTAATAATAAATGATAAATACAAAACTTGAATCTAATAATCTTAAACCAAAATAAATCAAACCAAGTCTTAAAGTTAAACTTAAATTTATTATATATTAATGACATGGATCTTTTAAGATAGGAGTTAAATCTTAGTCATCTACATAGTCTAAATACAAAAAACAAACACACAAACTATTGGCTATGACTCTATGCTTCTTAGTCTTCATAATGTGCATAAAGAAAACATAATTCCAAACCAATAAGGCATACATATATTCATGTTAAATTACTTTGAGCTCATTATATAGATAAAACATTATTTCATGCACAATAAAAAAACGTTGATTACCATTAGATTTAGTATTGGATATTATCGGCAAATTTTGGATGGTTGCAACACTAAATTCGTCATCTACGATATGTTACTATTGGATTTATATTTTCGACCTTAAATCTGATGATAACAAATGGCACGAAAAAAAGGTTTAGTGGATGCGCATTTTACTGTTGAATTTAGGGACGAAAAAATCCAACGGTAAGTTAATTAAATGAAATGCACCATTTTGGTCACACACATTGTATTTTACTGGCAGATTTTTTTTATGGAAAATCCGCCGGTAAAATTGATCCTAAATTCAAATTTGTGAACCCTTCCTCCATTTCTACAATATTATCAACATCACTTCCCTCCCCTTTTTCTCTCTCTTTTGCCGTCAGCCCCCATCGCCACCATTTGCCATTGATTAGCCGTCGCCAACCGCTTCCCATAACTCCAACCATTGTTGTCGTCGAGGAACGTCCACCTAGAGCTTGTTTCTGCCATGAAAGAGCTTGTTTCTCCCCTATAAGTTACTGCCTCCATCATTTGCTGTTGACACCGCTTGCCTCCGTCAACTGTGACGCTACCCTTTATCTTTCATCTAGGTATGTCTTCTTCCCTTCCTTCTTCCATTTTTTATGACATTGTTGGTATTTGCTAAATCCTAACCCTACACTCAGCAGTCCCAAGTGATCTCCACCACTACCACCACGCCGATAAAATCTTCCATGTCACTATTGTCTCCAAGTAAGTGAGTTATTAATAATAGCTGATTGAGTTGACAAATATTTTTTGTTTGATTTTCCTTAATAATAACTTATTGGTTTAATTTTAATATTTTTTATGTTTAGTAAAATATTTGAAATCGAAGTAGAATAGTTAGAGTAAAAATGAGTTAATATTGGTTGAATCTGCCACTATCCCTAACGACCTCTGTTGTTGCCACCCTTGTCACCTCTACCATGCATCACATGTTCTTCCTTGTTTTTTCCCCAATGATGTTAGCTGAATCCCTAGTTTTTCCATAAATTTGGAAACAATATTTATTATTATTTATCAGATTACTAATCAAATTTTATAAGATTGTGAACGGTTACCCTATTCGATAGCCATTTATGATGTATTGGATGAGTAATGGTGAGTAGTCATTATTCAGTTATATGTTTAGCCGCATCGTTGACCTTGTTAGCAGAGGAAGCCCTATGAATTATTCCTTTTTGTCTTGATTGCATTATTCATCTTGGTTGGTAAAGTTCAATTTTTCTTACTTCAGTTCCAACTTCATGGACTTCCAGTTCCCCATGATTTCAGAATTGATACAAATTAGTGCATCCACATGCCTTGAGATCTCTTTATTAAAATGTTCTTTCAATGCCAGCAAATTTTACAGATTTGGTAATGTTTTGTGGATGTGGATATCTTTCTCCTTACAAATGTTTGCAGTCGATTGGCTATGGTTGGTAAGGGTTTGCATATTTCTATATTGTAACTATTTTGCATATTGATAAACAAAAATAAGGTCAGTTTCACTTTTAGATTCAACCTTGTTTGTATTGAAGTTGGAACTTTTTGTCTAGAATTCTGAATGTATGGTTGCTATTGGTGTTGTTTATTTACAAGTTTTGTCAATAAAATATGCAGTTTGATATCTAGTAGGTAAAGGCTTCATTGTTGTTGATATTGTGTTTCTGGCCTTATGATTTCACTGGGTACCATTTCATTGTTGGTATTTATAATGTTGAAAAAAGCATCCTTCTTGAATATGGCCAATATTTTATGCAACTAGAGTAAGAGCTTTAATTTTTTGTAAGAGCAAGAGCCTTTCTTCTCTCAGCTTCATACTAATTGCTCCATATATATTCAATTTCGTGTTCCTCTGCTTCATATCATGTTTGCTTATGACACTGCACAAATTTTCAAGTTTTTTATCTATGGCTTGTTATTATTTATTATTTATTATGGAGATTAGAATTGTACACAGATTTTTCTTTTCCGAATTTTGTAACATCCAATTGGGCATTACACATTCTCTTTGATTATTGAATTTTTAAACAAATTTAAAAAAATTAAAATTTAAGTTTATTGGAGGATTTACCGTGGGTTAAATTTGTCGATAGTTATTAATTTAATTATTGGTAAATAATATATTACTGTCAAATTTACTAGGGGATAAATCCCGACGATAAAAATTATTGACGGAAAATTTATGTCGGTAATTAGGAGCAGACAAAAATTTTGCCAGTAAATAATTATCAACGAGGTTTATACAGTCAGATTTATTCCGCTGCAAAATTCGACGGTATCCAGCAACTTTCTGGTAGTGCTGATTCTTCTGTCTATCATGACTCGCACCAAAATCCATAAATATAAAAGTCGTTCTTATTTTTATAAGAACTTTACAAAAAAATTTAAAACTTTTTTAAAATGAAAGAGATCAATGTAATACCCTACCACACAGAGATTTACGCTTAAGTCGTAAAATAGAGGTGGTGTGGTATTACAACCTCTAAAACAAAATATATATACATATAGTAGTTGAAAGGATGTTATATATGAAAAGTCTTGAAAGATAGGTAAAGCAAAATCGCAAAATCAAAGGCGCAACGCTCAGGAAAGGTTACTTGCATACGAAGAAAGCTTAAGTAGGTAAACATATGCATATAAACAAGGAGAAAAGAGTGTCAAAGTACAAAATATCCAAACTCTGAACTCATACTACGAAGCTAAGCCTGACCAGATGATATTTATATACATACATATAGAAATCCATAACCCAAAATACATAAAAGTAACCCTAGTTCTCCATAAACCTCTATGAGGTACAAAAGTAAAACATATACACATAAGGAGAGTCTATACATATAGATATAGCAAAATAGAATAAAATGTCAAGATAGAGATAGTGTTAAATTATACTCAGTTATGCTTACAATAAAAGACCAAGAATTTAATACATGTTCAAAGAAAAACTCAAACACAACTGTTAATGTCGCAGTAACATGTCCATGATTCCACAGTTTTAACATTTCTCAGATAACTAATCACCTATTAGCTAAGTACAAGTTCAAATTGATCTAAACCTCAACAACTATATAAAATTTGGTGATCATATTCCCTAACGTAAGCCTATTCAACCATGCCATGCAATTTCTAAGGTGTGCAGACCCAAGTCCCAACAAATAATTGCTTACTTCCCTATACTTCGCTCGGATTATTTTCTTTAACACCTAAAAATGTAGAAAACTTGCAAATATAATAAATAATAAAATATATTCAATTTAACCAATTTTCTACTCAGAAGAAAATCGAATATACTTAACCAATACAACACAACCATTGAAGCTAAAGACTTCGAAATCTCTAAAGAGTAAATACCCAAACAGAAGTCAAAAATAAAATTAAATTAAAAATCAGGAAGATATGTTATCATACTATACTTACTGGCGCTTAAGATGGCAAAGAGTACGATTCGCCCAATACACAGGAACATTAGGGCACAAAGTAATTGCCTTGAATCCCCCAAAATAGAAAAACAAACAATGTAATAATCCCACGAACGTTACAATTTTTCATTTTTTTTGAAAGGAAATATGATTATTGATTAATTAAAGGAAAAGGGTTAGAAAAAGAGAATAGAGAATGATACCTTCACTTTCAGCAAGGTCAGCTACTATCTTGAAAAACTCCAAGCCTTTGGTGAAAGTCTTTACTTTCCATGTCCTCCTCTTCCGTTTAAATATGCATCTTCTTTTACCAACTTCCACTCAGAAACCTAACCAGAAAATGTTAATTTCCAAAACAATTTAAGTTGAAAAACCTTTATTATGATGATGACGATTATGATGATTACAAATAACCATGTGGCATTAAAGTGTGTGCTGCATCCTTGGCCATCGGTCGCAGTTCCTTCAGATTGCATGGCACACACTTCTTATCTCTGAGACCTAATAAAGGGAAAAAAAGTTATATATGATATTTGATAAAACTTGACTCTTAAATGAGATATGAACAAATCAGATATCACACAAAACAAAATATCTCAAATCAATTTTCATGACACAAGAAGCTCACAGATAAACATAGGGAATAATGGAAAAATAGAAAAGAAAAAGTATAACTGAATTGTTGATCTTAGGAAGCATAGCTACTAGCACTATAACAAATTGTTGATTGAAGGAGATATAACTGAATCAAGCAAAGAGCGAATTATCTTTTCAAAACCTCTAAAAAATTAAAATAAACTACATGTTTTATTTGACTCATTATGAACGGATTCATTGTCAACTTCTTGTTCATATGTGGTCTGGTGTTTTTTTTTTTTTACTCATTGTCACTCTTAGGTGAACCTGTAATGGAGAAATAAAGTAATAGCAGTTAAACCATAATCTATTTGCAGTCACTTGAACTATACAACTCAAAATTTATCCCTCAGAAAGAATAATGATCAACAATGACCTTTCCATAACCTTATGTAAAGATACCTCAAAATTTTATATATATTAATAAATAAATATACCTTTATCTTCAAGCTTATCCCAATCTTCATCCCAGCTCCTTCCTGGATACCAGGTTGCCAACCTTAAAAGAAAAAAATTGAGTGACACCAGAGAATATAAGAATAACATAACATGAATGCAATGCAATTACTTTTTAAAAATAAAAGAGCTAATTGAAGAGAACACATTGACCTCCTGGTAACCACAAAGCAACGAGAAATAACAAAGAAAACAAGTAAAAGGGGATAACATGATAACTTTCTATGTATCAATAGGCAAACTATACACTTAGCGAGAGAACAAACACTAAGTGACTTCATTCTACATGAATGGGAGCAGTTTTTGTAAACTTATTCGAAGAGGAGACGATGCCAGAGCAGCGCGGCTCCTCCCTCTCTCGCGCGTCTTTCGCCCTCGAGCTCGACAGCTCTCTCGCGTGCGACATGGATAATTTATTTAAATTATTTTTAAAATATAATATTTTTTTGTCAACTATTACTTAGTTTTATGTTTTAAATAATTTTTTAATTTAAAATTAATAGTATTCTACTTAATTTTTTATTTATAAAATTAGATTTAGAATTTCAATATTTAAAGTAAATCAAATAAAATTCTCATTAGTTTTCAATTATTAAATTGTTTTGAATTTTAAATATATGAGATATTCACTTTTAAGTCACTCACTAAAACTGTGACCATAAATCCCTTTAGGTCACCCTTTCGTAAAATCGTGACCATAGATCTTTTTAGATCACTCCTCAAAGCTGTGACTATAGATACCTTTAGGTCACCCCAAAAACCGTGACCATAGACCCTTTTAGGCCACCCTTCAAAACTGTGACCACAGACCCATTTAAATCACCTCCAAAAACCATGACCATAGACCTTTTTATGTCAGCTTTCAAAACCGTGACCATAGACCCCTTTAGGTTACTCCCAAAACCATGACCATAGACCCTTTTAAGTAACCCTTTCGATAAATCGTGACCATAGACCCTTTTAGGTCACCCCTCAAAACCGTGACCATAGAACCCTTTAGGCCACTCCCCAAAACCATGACCATAGACCCTTTTAGGCCACCCTTTCAAAAAATCGTGACCATAGACCTTTTTAGGCCACCTCCAAAACCGTGACCATAGATACCTTTAGGTCACCCCCCAAAACCGTGACCATATGCCATTTTAGGTCACATTACAAAATGGTGACCATAGATATGTTTAGGTCACCCCTGAAAATCGTGACCATAGACCCTTTTAGGTCACCTTTTTGAAAAACCGTAGCCATAGACCCTTTTTAGTCTCTCCTAAAAACCGTGACCATAGACCCCTTTAGGCCACCCCCCAAAATCATGACCATAGACTCTTTTAGGTCACCCTCCAAAACCGTGACCATAGACATGTTTAGGTCACCCCCGAAAATCATGACCATAGACCTCTTTAGTCACCCTTTTTTGAAAACCGTGACCATAGACCCTTTTTGGTTATCCCTAAAAACCATGATCATAGACCTCTTTAGGTCACTCCCCAAAACCATGACCATAGACCCTTTTAAGCCACCATTTTTTTTAAAAACCGTGACCAAAAAAAATGTTGCCATAGGCCCAAAATGTTGTAGTGGTATTTTGTTAGTTTGGTGAATTAATATTCTAGGTATGTAGTCCTCCAAAAATTTCTATGCTAAATATCAAAATTTTTGTTATGCACCAAGGTTTTTGTGCTATACACCAAAATTTATGTTATGCGTATTTCATTAGTACTGTACATAAGTTTTTGCATATAGCATACAAATTTTTTCACATAACACATCATTTTGCTGTGAACGTATTTTGTTAGTTAGGTGAGTCAATATTCTGAGTAATAAATAGTCCTCTAAAAATATGTGCTGCATATCAAAATTTCTATAATATGCCCCAAGATTTTTGTGTTGTACACCAAAATTTAGTGTTATGTGTATTTTGTTGGTTGGGAGAAGAAGAAGATAAAGACGATGATGACAACGATAGATGTTAGAAGAAAGAGATGAAGACAATGATGATAATAAAAGGGGATAAGAAGAAAAAAAATAAGAAGAAGAAGATGAAAAGAATAACGGCGGCAGTAGCGACGATAACAATGACGTTGAAGAAAGAAGTGTGCAAAGAAGAAGATGATAACGACGACAATAATGAAAGAAGAAAAAAAAGACAAAGAAGAGAATAATAAAAAAAGAAGAAAAAACAGTAGGAAAAAAAAATACCTACCTATATTTTAAAGAGAAAAATATACAAAAATTAAATTAAAAAGTTGATTTAAAAATATTTAGATATCTAATAATGTTTTTTTAAAATATCCTTTAAAAATTTTCTTTTATAAACTACTCTACTTTAAAAACAAAAGTTTTATCAAATTAAGGTTAAGTAGTGTTCACTGGTTTTGGGGGTTTACATGATATTTTTCCTCCCCAAATAAGCAGCAATGCAGCATCAAATATACCATATTTATTAATAATTTTCTTCACAAAAAATAGATAAAATTGAATTGAATAAAGCACATCATGTGCAAAATCTGTGCTGCTCCAATTTTTTATGGTCATAAAATCTAAGCGACGCAAGTGGCATGCATCTAATCTTAGGAATCTGTCCTATTCAAAAATCATATTTCCTTTGGGTCCTATCCCTTTTTGCATAAGGACAAACACTCCTAACAGTAGTGATTATTCTCCTAGAAAGAGAAAACATAAACTTTGCTTGTACATCTCTTTTATGCTTGATCTTTCTCTTTCGCTCCTTGCTTGTTTTCTATGTTGGACACTGTAAAGAATGTGGGAACTGAAGGGATCTATCAATTTACTCAATAATGAAACCATATAAAGAAGATTTGCATTTGAGTTCCACGTATTCGACTATGCTTTTAAATTTGGACCACAAACAATGAAACGGGTGTAATGAAGTGTAATTATATTTTCAATTTCATCTGAACAACGTTGATTTAATCAGTCACTAAATTCTTTTAATGAACAATTTAGCAACAAAGTTACTTATTTTATGGGTAATTCAATCTTTATTCCTTTTTATAAAGGATAAAGTGATTTTAGTCACAAAAAAAAAGGCATTTTAACTCCCAATCTTTTTTATTTTGAGGTAATATTATTTTTATTAAAAAAATTCGTTAAAAAATAACGAAAATTAGTCTTGTGACGGATTTTATTTGTAATTTGCGGGGTTTTAAAACTCTCACAAACTATTAATGAGTTTGTTTTCAAAAAATTCCTTCACCAATAGTATAGAAGTTAAGTAGAGAAAGATCATTAATAAAATGATATTGCAAGAAATAAAATAATTGCAGTATGAAAACTTTAAAAAAAAACATTGAATAAAAAATAAAAAAATATTAATATTAATGATATTGGTATTGGTAATGACAACGGTAAAAAAGATAATGATAATGATAATGATAAAATATGGTTATACAATAGTAATAATAAAGGTAGAAGTGATAATGATGAGAATGAAAAAATAGTGGTAATGTAGAACCTATGCACAATTACTCAAGAGGGGGGTGAATTGAGTATTGCAACAACAATGAATCTTTTTGCGAAAGTTAAAGACAATATACAAAAGTGTTATTGTACTAGTATTTTTCCAAGAGCTTAACTCAATTGCTAAGCATTTATAAGGAGCTTTTACTTTCCAATAGACACCAACTCAAATAAATTGATCAAGCTTTTCACCAATCGGACTTAAGCTACTCCTTGAGTACTTACGAAGCTACTTTTCGATCACAATTTATTTGCTCAAAAGTAAAGAGACAATATTATTTAAAAGATGAGTTTGGAGAGAAGCAAACGCTATTTAGAGTGGTTCGGCACAATCCTTGTCCTACGTCCACTTTCTTTCTCAATCGCAATTGAGAAGTTCCACTATTGCCAAGCTTCAAGGTGCTCGCGCAAAACCTTTTACAATCTGAGTACTTAGTTTCTAACACCACACGGTATATGATCACCACTCGTATACTAACCCACTCCACTTAGAGATACCTTTTCTAAGATTTGCCTTGAGTACTTAGTATACCTCTTTGGTATCCTCACCGACTATAGTGTTTATAACTCTTGACTCAACCTTGGAGATCACACTCCAATTTACAAAGTGTACAAGAAAACAATTCTCAAAGAATTGTTGAGATGAAATGAGTACTTTCTAGAAGAGTGTATGATTACAAGTTTAGCACTATTGAACCAATTGATATTGCTCTCTCAAATTGTGTATTATAACACCTTAAAAAATGTGTAGAATGAAAGAATATGAACAAGATAATTTGCAAATACTCACGTATTTGAAATAAGGCTTCAATCCATCTATTTATAGACTCCCCAAACCTTAGAAACGTTGGGGAGTTAATAGGATGGAGCCTTTTTGTCAAAACTAGCCGTTTTTTATGTTTTTGAATCATTTGCATCGATGCATAACACTTTGCATCGATGCAAATGTGTCTTTGAAGCTGAAATTTGAATTTTCAGCTAGGTTGCATCGATGCAAACATCTTTGCATCGATGCAACAAGTCGTTGCATGCTTTGCATCGATGCAAGATGAGTGTGCATCGATGCAAACCTTAAAGAATGGCTTAAAATCACTTCAAAATACTGAGGATTGATCTCAAACTTGTTGGAGTCAATTCCTATACTTTTGTACCTTTGAAAACAAGTTTTAAACCATTTGGCTAGCATCGAATTGCAAGATGTGCATATGATATGATAATCAAAACATTTTGTGAGTGTGTGTTGAGAGATTTAGCAATTGGTTCTTAACAAGAAGTTACCTAAGTCCTAAGACACTATACTTGTCTTCAAATGTTGTGGACTTGAGTTTCTTGTTGTTGTTGTGTTGCTTTCAACTCTTCATTCCTCAACGTTGAATGTTGGTTGATGTTTCAACATGCTTGTTCATTCAAGTTGTTTGTTGGTTTGTCATTCATCAAAACCTACGAATACAAACTTCACATACAAGCAACATGATTTACAATTTCCCCCTGGTGGACGAAATTGTGATCTACGTTCTTTGGATTTTGAATGAAAGCTTTATTATGGAACTGGTTGAATTCACAACTTCGTTCAACTAACCAGCAAGTGTACTGGGTCGTCCAAGTAATAAACCTTACGTGAGTAAGGGTCGATCCCACAGAGATTGTTGGTATGAAGCAAGCTATGGTCACCTTGTAAATCTCAGTCAGGCAGATTAAAATAGTTTATGGGTTTCAAAAATAAAGATAAAAGAATAGATTAAATAAAAGGATAGAATACTTATGCAGATTCATTGGTTGGAATTTCAGATAAGCAGATGGAGATGCTGTAGAGCCCAGGGACGCCTGCTCTCCTACTGCTTCTACTCAATCCTTCTTACTCCTTTCCATGGCAAGCTTTGTATAGGGGTTCACCATCAGCTGTGGCTACTTTCTTT
>NC_029776.3:34896689-34898013 GCF_000817695.3 Arachis duranensis | reverse complement strand
TAGTTAAGTTTGTTGATTCTTGAACACAGCTACTTTATGAGTCTTGGCTGTGGCCCTAAGCACTTTGTCTTCCAGTATTACCACCGGATACACAAATGCCACAGACACATAACTGGGTGAACCTTTTCAGATTGTGACTTAGCTTTGCTAGAGTCCCCAGTTAGTGGTGTCCAGAGCTCTTAAGCACACTCTTTTGCCTTGGATCACGACTTTAACCACTTAGTCTCAAGCTTTTCACTTGGACCTTAATGACACAAGCACATGGTTAGGGACAGCTTGATTTAGCCGCTTAGGCCTGGATTTGATTTCCTTGGGCCCTCCTATCCATTGATGCTCAAAGCCTTGGATCCTTTTTACCCTTGCCTTTTGGTTTTAAGGGCTATTGGCTTTTTTTGCTTGCTTTTTCTTTTTCTTTGCTAAATTTTTTTTTCGCCATTTTTTTTTTCGCACAAGCTTTTGCTTTTCACTGCTTTTTCTTGCTTCAAGAATCAATTTCATGATTTTTTTCAGATCCTCAATAACATTTCTCTTTGTTCATCATTCTTTCAAGAGCCAACAATTTTAACACTCATAAACAATAATATCAAAAGACATATGCACTGTTCAATCATTCATTCAGAAAACAAAAAGTATTGTCACCACATCAATATAATTAAACTAAATTCAGTGATAAATTCGAAATTCATGTACTTCTTGTTCTTTTGAATTAAAAAATTTTTCATTTAAGAGAGGTGAAGGATTAATGGATTTTATTCATAGCTTTAAGGCATGGTTACATACTAATGATCATGAAATAAAGACACAAAACATAGATAAACACAATATTAAAAACCGAAAACAGAAAGAAAATAAAGAACAAGGAATGAATCCACCTGAGTGAGGGTGGCGCCTTCTTGAAGGTCCACTGGTGCTTTTTGAGCTTCTCTATGTCTCTTCCTTGTTTCTGTTGAATGATTCCTAATGATTTTGGTACTCCTATCCATAGTTGCTCCCAATAGTTGTGTGGAGGACCATTTATTCCCTGAGGTATCTCAGGGATTTCTTGGATTTGTATTCAAATGTTCTACCACTGAGCTATGACGGCTTATATTTTCCATCTCCCAAGACTCAGAGGTGGAAGCTTTTATCTTCCCTTTGAGGTTTTTCTGGCCTTAGGTGCCATTAATGGTAATGGAAAAGCAAAAAAAGCTATGCTTTTACCACACCAAACTTAAAATATTGCTCGCCCTCGAGCAAGAGAAGAAAGAATAGAGGAAGAAGAAGAAGAAGAAAATGGAGGTGAGTGAGGGAAGATGAATTCGGCTATATGGGTGGGATTGGGTGG
>NC_029776.3:34894991-34895648 GCF_000817695.3 Arachis duranensis | reverse complement strand
TGTTGACATCTATCACAGCTTCTGCTGTGGCTAGGAAAGGTCTTCCTAGGATGATGCATTCATCATCTTCCTTCCTAGTATTTAGGATTATGAAATCAGCAGGGATGTAAAGGCCTTCAACTTTTACTAGCACGTCCTCTACTATTCCATAAGCTTGTCTTATGGACTTGTCTGCCAATTACAATGAGAACAAGGCAGGTTGTCCCTCAATGATCCCCAGCTTCTCCATTACAGAGAGTGGCATCAGATTTATCCCTGATCCCAGATCACATAGAGCTTTTTCAAAGCTCATGGTGCCTTTGGTGCAAGGTATTAAGAACTTGCCAGGATCTTGTTTCTTTTGAGGTAGAGTTCTCTGAATCCAAGTATCTAGTTCACTAATGAGCAGGGGAGGTTCACTTTCCCAAGTCTCATTACCAAATAGCTTGGCATTCAGCTTCATGATAGCTCCTAAGTATTGAGCAACTTGCTCTCCAGTCACATCTTCATCCTTTTCAGAGGATGGATAGTCTTCAGAGCTCATGAATGGCAGAAGGAGGTTTAATGGAATCTCTATGGTCTCTGTATGGGCCTCAGATTCCTCAGGATCCTTAATAGGAAACTCCTTCTTGTTTGAAGGACATCTCAGGAGGTCTTCCTCACTAGGATTTTCGTCCT
>NC_029776.3:34892165-34893047 GCF_000817695.3 Arachis duranensis | reverse complement strand
CGACCCTTACTCGCGTAAGGTTTATTACTTGGACGACCCAGTACACTTGCTGGTTAGTTGAACGAAGTTGTGTCCACTCATCCCAATTTCTAAATTCCATAATTTTACAATGAATGCAAATCAAAGAATAGTGATCACAATTTCGTCCACCAAGTTTTTGGCGCCGTTGCCGGGGATTATTCGAGTTGTGTGAAAGTATAAATCACAATTTCGTCCACCAAGTTTTTGGCGCCGTTGCCGGGGATTGTTCGAGTATGGACAACTGACGGTTCATCTTGTTGCTCAGATTAGGTAATTTTCTTTTCAAAAATCTTTTTCAAAATTTTTTTTCTTTTCTTTTTCGTTTTTCCAAAAATGTTTTTCGAAAAAAAATCAATAAAAATACAAAAAAATTAGAAAATCATAAAAATCAAAAATATTTTGTGTTTCTTGTTTGAGTCTTGTGTTAATTTTTAAGTTTGGTGTCAATTGCGTGCTTTTAAAATGTTTCTTGCATTTTTTCGAAAATCTCATGCATTCATAGTGTTCTTCATGATCTTCAAGTTGTTCTTGACAAGTCTTCTTGTTTGATCTTGATGAATTCTTGTTTAGTGTCGTTTGTTGTTTTTCATGTGCACTTTTGCATTCATATTTTCCATGCATTAATGATTTCTAAGTTTGGTGTCTTGCATGTTTTCTGTGCATTAAAAATTTTTTCAAAATTATGTTCTTGATGTTCATCATGATCTTCAAAGTGTTCTTGGTGTTCATCTTGACATTCACAGCATTCTTGCATGCATCTTGTGTCTTGATTCAAAATTTTTATGTTTTGGGTCATTTTTGTGTTTTTCTTTAAAAATTCAAAAAATCAAAAAAAATATCTTTTCCTTATTTTCCTCCAAA
>NC_029776.3:34888540-34890956 GCF_000817695.3 Arachis duranensis | reverse complement strand
TGGTGTATGTTTGGGCTGAGCTTGATCTATCCACGAGTTGAGGCTTCTATTGGAGTTGAACTCCAAGTTATAGTGTGTTTTGGGCGTTCAACTCCGGATTATGACGTTTTTCTGGCGTTTAACTCCGACAGCAGCATGAACTTGGCGTTCAACGCCAAGTTACGTCGTCATTCTTCGAATAAAGTATGGACTATTATATATTGCTGGAAAGCCCTGGATGTCTAATTTCCAACGCCGTTGAGAGCGCGCCAATTAGAGTTCTGTAACTCCAGAAAATCCATTTCGAGTGCAGGGAGGTCAGATTCCAACAGCATCAGCAGTCCTTTTGTCAGCCTTTTTCAGAGTTTTGCTCAAGTCCCTCAATTTCAGCCAGAATTTACCTGAAATCACAGAAAAACACACAAACTCATAGTAAAGTCCAGAAATGTGAATTTAACATAAAAACTAATGAAAACATCCCTAAAAGTAGCTCAAACTTACTAAAAACTATATAAAAACAATGCCAAAAAGCGTATAAATTATCCGCTCATCACCCCCTTTTTGATAATGACAAACCAATTTTGAGGATATGCATTTATAAATGATTTTGAAAGCAACAATAATGCACTTTGTTTTATAGAAAGCTTTGGAGAAGACTTCACAAAAAAAAATTTTGCAGGAGTTCCCCCTAAATATGTGCATTTGTTCTCTTAAAGGGCGTTTATCAAAGAAAACGATTTAGATATCAAAGTTTTTGCTTAGCGGAAGTCTTTTTGAAATCATTTTTTCGCAAACTTATTTCTTCTTTTCAAATCCTCAAACTTCTTCTTTTTCAAAAGTTCAAAACTTCAAATATCCTCAAACTTCTCTTCCCCCTTTTGACATTATCAAAAAGAAAGGAGTTTGAAATTTGTCATAGAAGCATGCATAAAACAATGAATTTTTATAAGTTCAATTTCTTTATTGATCTCAAGGATGAGATATTCCCCCTATCAAAAAGAATTTTGATTTCCTCTTTTTATATATAATAAGCATGTATAATTCCCCCTAAAGAAGTGAAATATATCAAGGCATGCATATTAACTTAAAATAGGGGTACCAAGCCTATTTTGAGTTATTCACCAAATAAGCATACAAGCATTAATCATTAAACAAAAATTATGAAGGAAATATCAAAGTATTAAAACCATAATAGAAATCCTTAGCTTGCTAGGAGTTAGTTTAACAATTCATAAAGCAATAAAAAGTGACTTGATGAAGAGGAGACAATCAATCTTGGTCTTCATCATCATCATTATCCTCTTCATACGGTAGGTGGATGCCGAAATGCTCATATAAGTCATCAATACGACGATCCAAGCGACCCGTGCGATGATCTACACGAGACACACGACGAGTAAGTGCTTCAAGTTGCCTACCATGCTCTACTTCAATCCTTTGGATGTTTTGGTTGATGGATTGTAATTCTCTCATTACATCAACCAAGGAGGGTGGTTCTTGAGCTTGAGGTGCTTGTGGAGGAGCTTGCTCTTGAGGACCTTGTTCATCAACATTTCTTCTTCCCATTTTGTTGAGAAGATGAGTGTTGATACAAGATTGAGGTGGTACTTCCTTGGCAATCTCATTTGATACATCAATACCAACATAATCAAAGACTTTAGACCATAGGCAAAGGAATCCTAATCCACCATTCCTATCCTTCATCTTGAGCCTAATCATATGTTGTACTATAAAGTATGGCCAATTAATCTTAATCCCATTCATCATAGCCCACATGACAATCAAATCTTCATCATTTACATTCGCATGCCCGGATATTCTAGGTTGCAATACATAGGTGACTAGATATAACAAAGTTCTATGTTCCGCACTCATTGAATTGCAACTAATTTTGGAGTGAGCTCCTTGTACAAGGTTGAACAAATGCATGGCATTGTCCTTTGAATAACCCCATTCATCAATTGGGGTTTTACCACCTTGAAACAAGTCACCTTGATTTGGCAACTCCCAAATGGTGGCTAACTCATCACCATCTAGCCTATAATCCTTTCTTCCTATCTTGAAGAACAATGTGAAACTTGATTCATCTCCCTCAACAATCTCAATCATGAGTGTACTATAGGCTATGGCAACTAAATCCGGATAATATTTACTCTTAATTTGAACAAAATCCATGAGGCCTTAATGAACTAGAATAGCCTTAAGAGTATCAAACTTATGAATGACAAGAAGGGTCAGATCCAAATACCTCAGAGGAATTTCCTTTCTTCCGGCGAGCCTTGCCTCATAGAATTGAAGATCTTCATTAGAAGCAAAGTACCTTACCAAAGGATGATCATTTGGAGGTGGAACCACACTTGAAGAGCCTTTTGACTTCTTGATGGTTCTCTTGATTCTAGGCATTGTGGATGATTTTGTTTTATGGGTTTTGTAGAGG